>NW_027488780.1:0-300000 GCF_050948215.1 Halictus rubicundus
GGATAGAGGATATGATAGGGTAGCGGATAGGATAGGATAGAGGATAGGATAGGATAGAGGATAGGATAGGATAGAGAATAGGAATAGGATAGAGGATAGTATAGGATAGATAGAAGAAAAGGATTGAGGTTAGGATAGGATAGATGATAGGATAGTATCGAGGATAGGATAGGAATAGAGAATAAGATAGGATGGAGGATAGGATAGGATAGAGGACAGGATAGGATTGACGATACGATAGGATAGATGATAGGATAGGATAGAGGATACGATAGGGGATTGAATAGGAATAGAAAATAGGATAGGATAGCGGATAGGATACGATACAGGATAGGATGGGATAGAGGATACGATAGGGGAGTCGATAGGATAGAGGATAGGATTGGATAGAGGATAGGATAGGATAGAGGATAGGATAGGATAGAGGATGGGATAGGATAGAGGATAGGATAGGATAGAGGATAGGATACGATAGAGGATAGGATAGGATAGACTATAGGATAGAGGATAGGATAGCATAGAGGATGGGATAGGATAGAGGATAGGATAGGATAGAGGATAGGGTAGGATAGAGGATAGGATAGGATAGTATAGAGGATAGGATAGGATAGAGGATAGGATAGGATAGAGGATACGATAGGGGATTGAATAGGATAGAGGGTAGGATAGGATAGGATAGAGGATAGGATAGGATAGAGGATACGATAGGATAGAGGATAGGAAGGATAGAGGATAGGATAGGATAGAGCATAGAATAGGATAGTGGATAGGATAGAGGATACGATAGGATAGAGGATAGGATAGGATAGAGGATAGGATAGGATAGTGGATAGGATAGGATAGAGGATAGGATAGGATTGAGGATAGGATAGGATAGAAGATAGGATAGATAGAGGATAGGATAGGAATACGGGATAGAATAGGATAGAGGATAGGATAGGATAGAGGATACGATAGGGGATTGGATAGGATAGAGGGTAGGATAGGATAGCGGATAGGATAGGATAGAGGATTGGATATTATAGATTATAGGATAGGATAGAGGATAGGATAGGATAGAGGATAGGAAGGGATAGAGGATAGGATAGGATAGAGGATAGGAATACGATAGAGAGGATAGGATAGGATAGAGGATAGGATAGGATAGAGGATAGGATTGGATAGAGGATAGGATAGGATGGAGGATAGAATAGGGGATTGGGATAGGATAGTGGATAGGATAGGATAGAGGATAGGATAGGATAGAGGATAGGATAGGTTAGAGGATAGGATAGGATAGAGGATAGGATAGGATAGCGGATAGGGTAGGATAGAGAATAGGATAGGATAGAGGATAGGATAGGATAGAGGATAGGATAGGATAGAGTATAGGATAGGATAGAGGATAGAGGATAGGATAGGATAGAGGATAGGATAGGATAGAGGATAGGAATAGGATAGAGGATAGGATAGGATAGAGGATAGGATAGGATAGAGGATAGGATAGGATAGAGGATAGGAAAGGATAGAGGATAGGATAGGATAGAGGATAGGATAGGATAGAGGATAGGATAGGATGGAGGATAGGTTAGGGGATTGGATATGATAGAGGATAGGAGACGATAGAGGATAGGATAGGGGATTCGATAGGAAGGAGACAGGAGAGGATAGAGGAAAGGATAGGATAGAGGATAGGATAGGATAGAGGATAGGATAGGATAGAGGAGAGGATAGGATAGAGGATAGGATAGGAATAGAGGATAGGATAGGATAGAGGATAGGATAGGATAGAGGATAGGATAGGATAGAGGATAGGAAAGGATACAGTATAGGATAGGATAGAGGATAGGATAGGATAGAGGATAGGATAGGAATAGAGGATAGGATAGGATAGAAGATAGGATAGGATAGAGGATAGGATTGGACAGAGGATAGGATAGGATGGAGGATAGAATAGGGGATTGGATAGGATAGAGGATAGGATAGGATAGTGGGATAGGATAGGATAGAGGATAGGATAGGATAGAGAATAGGATAGGATAGAGGATAGGATAGGATAGAGAATAGGATACGATGGAGGATAGGATAGGATAGAGGATAGGATAGGATGGAGGATAGGTTAGGGGATTGGATATGATAGAGGATAGGAGACGATAGAGGATAGGATAGGGGATTCGATAGGAAGGAGGACAGGAGAGGATAGAGGAAAGGATAGGATAGAGGATAGGATAGGATAGAGGATAGGATAGGATAGAGGAGAGGATAGGATAGAGGATAGGAATAGGATAGAGGATAGGATAGGATAGGAGGATAGGATAGGATAGAGGATAGGATAGGATAGAGGATAGGGAAAGGATACAGTATAGGATAGGATAGAGGATAGGATAGGATAGAGGATAGGATAGGATAGAGGATAGGATAGGATAGACGATAGGATAGGATAGAGGATAGGAATTGGACAGAGGATAGGATAGGATGGAGGATAGAATAGGGGATTGGATAGGATAGAGGATAGGATAGGATAGAGAATAGGATAGGATAGCGGATAGGATAGGATAGCGGATAGGATAGGATAGAAAGATAGGATAGGATAGAGGATAGATAGGATAGAGGATAGGGTAGGATAGAGGATAGGATAGGATAGAGGATAGGATAGGATAGAGGATACGATAGGGGATTGGATAGGATAGAGGATATGATAGGGTAGCGGATAGGATAGGATAGAGGATAGGATAGGATAGAGGATAGGAATAGGATAGAGAAGAGGATAGGATAGAGGATAGTAATAGGATAGATAGAAGAAAAGGATTGAAGTTAGGATAGGATAGAATGATAGGATAGTATAGAGGATAGGATAGGATAGAGGATAGGATAGGATAGAGGATATTATAGGATAGAGGATAGGATAGGATAGAGGATAGGAAAGGATAGAGTATAGGAATAGGAATAGAGGATAGGATAGGATAGAGGATTAGGATAGGATAGAGGATAGGATAGATAGAAGATAGGATAGGATAGAGGATAGGAGTGGACAGAGGATAGGATAGGATGGAGGATAGAATAGGGAGGATTGGAGATAGGATAGGATAGGATAGGATGGGATAGGATAGGATAGATCATAGGATAGGGATACGGATCTAGGCACGGATGGAAGGATAGCTTCACTCTTCACTTCACTTCAGGATTAGAGATACACAGGGATATCATAGGATAGAGGACTTGATCTCTTCACTCCCTTCACAGCACTTCACGCGGAATAGGATAGGATAGGTAGATTCGGACTTGCATTTGGCACTCTTCACTTAGCTAGGACTAGTGCACTTCAGATTAGGATAGCTTGAGGACATCACGATGCGAAGTCACGTGCACTCTCACTGCACTTCACTCTTCACTTCACGGCACGCTCCACTTAGCGGCTAGAGGAAGAGGACTAGGACTCTCGGCACTTCACTCGGCCCTTCACACTTCAATTCACTTCAATCTTCACAGGACAGTTGCACTTCTTCGGATAGGCACTCTGCGACTTCTCTTCACTCCTCACGTCACTTCACGTCTTCACGTCACTTCACTCTTCACTTTACGTTCACTCTGCGCTACAGTCCTTCCACGCGTCACTGTCACTTCACTCTGTCACCTCACTTTGTCAAGTTCACTGTCACTCTTCACATCCACTGTACTCGTCTCGTCTCTCGTCACTTCACTTCACTCTTCACTTCACTTCACTCTCCACTTTCACTTCACTCGTCACGACACGTCACTCACTCCTCCCCTTCAATCTTAACGTCACTGTCACTCATCACTTCACTACACTCTTCACTTGCACTTCACTCTCCACCTCACTTCAGTTCTTCACTTCACTTCACGCTTCCCTTCACTTCAATCCTCACCTCACTGCACTTCACTTCACTTCACTCTTCACCTCACTTCAATCCACTTCACTCCCCCTTCACTCCCACTTCTTCACTCTTCACTTCACCGCACCCTTCACTTCCATTGCACTCGTCACCGCACTTTCAACTCACTGCACTCGTCACGTCACTGCACTCGTCACTTCACTTCACTCTTGCACTGCTCGTCACTCTCAGTTCACTCACTCTTCACTGCACTTCACTCGTTCACTTCACCTCACTCTTCACTTCACCTGTCCACTCCACACTTCACTCTTCACTTCACTCCACTCTGTCATTTCACGTCACTCTTCACTTCACTTCACCTGTCACTTACTTCACTCTTCACTTCACTTCACCTACACTCTGCACTGCACTTCACTCTTCACTTCACTTCACTCTTCACCTCACTTTCAATCCACGTCACTCTTTACTTCACGTCACTGCACTCTTCACGTGCCACGTCACTCTTCACCTCACTTCTCTCTGCACTTCCTTCACTCTTCACTTCACTTCACTCTCACTCCACTTCACTATTCACTGCACTCTTCACCTCAATGCACGCTTCACTTCACTTCACTCTTCACTTCACTTCACTAGTCCACTTCACTTCACTCTTCACTTCACTTCAATTCGTCACTTCACTTCACTCCTCACTTCACTTCACTCTTCACGTCACGTCCACCTTTCACTTCACTTCACTCTTCACTTCACTTCACTCTTCACCTCACTTTCAATTCACTTCACTCTTTACGTCACTTCACTTCACGTCACTGCTCTCTTCAATTCACAACACTCAACACTTCACTTCACTCTTGCACTTCACTTCACTCTGCACTTCCTTTCACTCTTCACTTCACTTCACTCTTCACTTCTACCTCACTCTTCACTTCACTTCACTCTTCACTTCACTTCACTCTTCACTTCAATTCACTCTTCACGTTCACTTCACTTCACTCTTCACTTCACTGCACCCTTCACTTCACGTCACTCTTCACTTCACTGCACTCTCCACTTCACTTCATTCTTCCCGCTTCACTCCATTCTTCACTTCACTTCACTCGTCCACTTCACTTCATTCTTCACTTCACTTCACTCTTCACTTCACTTCACTCTTCACTTCACTTCACTCTTCACTTCACGTCACGTCACTCTTCACTTCACTTCACTCTTCACTTCACGTCACGCGTCACTGCACGTCACTCTCCACTTCACTTCATTCCTCACTTCACTTCCACTCTTCACGCCACTTAACTCTTCACTTCACTTCACTCGTCACGTCACTTCACTCATCACTTCACTACACGCTGTCACTTCACTGCACTCTGCCACTTCACGTCATTCTTCACTTCACTTCACGCTTCGACGTCTCTTCAATCTTCACTTCACTTCACTCGGTCACGTCACTTCAATCTTCACTTCACTTCACTCCTCACTTCACTTCACTCTTCACGTCACTGCACCCTACACTGCACTTCACTCTTCACTTCACTTCACTCTTCACCTCACTTTTCAATTCACTTCACTCTTCACGTCACTTCACTCTGCACTGTCACTTCACTCTTCAATTCACTTCACTCTTGCAATTCTACAACACTCGGCACTTCACTTCACTCTTCACTTCACTTCACTCGTCACTCCTTCACTCTTCACGTCACTTCACTCTGCGACTTCACTTCACGCTTCACGTCACTTCACTCGTCACTGTCACGTCACTCTTCACTTCTCTGCACTCTTCACGTCACTTCACTCTCCACTTCACTTCACTCTTCACTTCACGTCACTCTACACTTCACTTCACTCGTTCACTGCACTTCACTCTTCACTGCACGGCACTCTTCACGTCACTGTCACTCGTCACTCCACTTCACGCGTCACGTCACCTCACTCTTCACTCTTCACTGCAACTTCACTCTTCACTGCACGTCACTCTACACTTCACTTCACTCTTCACTTCACGTCACTATTCACTTCACTTCACTCGTCACTTGACTTCACTCTTCACTTCACTTCACTCTTCACTTCACTTCACTATTCACTTCACTTCACTCTTCACTCACTTCACTCTTCACTTCACTTCACTGCTTCACTTCACTACACTCTGCACTCCACTTCACTCTTCACTTCACTTCACTCTTCACTTCACTTCCACTCTTCGACTTCACTTCACTCTGCACTTCACTTCACTCTTCACTTCACTTCACTCTCCACTTCACTCTTCACTTCACATTTCAATGTCAATTCAATCTTCACAACATTTCACTATTCACTTCAATTCACTTCACTCGTCACTTCACTTCACTCTTCACTTCACTTCACTCTTCACTTCAATTCACTCTTCACTTCACTTCACTCTTCACTTCACTTCACTCTTCACTCCACTTCACTCTTCACTTCACTTCACTCTACACTTCACTTCACTCTTCACTTCACTTCACTCTTCACTTCACTTCACTCTTCACTTCACTTCACTATTCACTTCACTTCACTCTTCACTTTACTTCACTCTTCACGTCACTTCACTCTTCACTTCACTTCACTCTTCACTTCACTTTTCACTCTTCACGGCACTGTCACTCTTCACTTCACTTCACTCTTCACTTCACTACACTCTTCACTCCACTTCACTCTTCACTTCACTTCACTCTTCACTTCACTTCACTCTTCACTTCACGTCACTCTTCACTTCACTTCACCCGTCACTTCACTTCACTCTCCACTTCACTCTTCACTTCACATTTCAATGTCAATTCAATCTTCACTACATTTCACTCTTTCACTCCAATTCACTTCACTCTTCACGTCACTTCACTCTTCACTTCACTTCACTCTTCACTTCAATTCACTCTTCACTTCACTTCATTCTTCACTTCACTTTCAATTCACGTCACTCTTCACTGCTCCTCACTCTTCACTTCACTTTGCAATTCACTTCCTTCTGTCCCTGCTCCTCACGCTTCACTTCACTTCACTCTTCACTTCATTGCCACTCTTCACTTCACATCACTCTCCACTTCACTTCACTCGTCACTGCACTTCACTCTCCACGTTCACTTCACTCTTCACTTCACTTCAATCTTAACTTCACTGCACTCTACCACTGTCACTTCCACTCTGCACTTCACACTTCAATTCACTTCAATCTTCACAACATGTCACTCTTCACTTCACTTCACTCTTCACTTCACTTCACTCTTCACTTCACTTCACTCTTCACTGTACTTCACTCTTCACTTCACTTCACTCTTCACTTCACGTCACTCTTCACCTCACTTGTCAATTCACTTCACTCTTCACATCACTTTACCGTCACTGCACTTCACTCTTCACGTCACTCACTCTTCACTTCACTTCACTCTTCACCTCACGTTCAATCCACTGCACTCTTCACTACACTTCACTCTTCACTTCACTTCCACTCTTCACTTCATTTCACTCTTCACCTCACTTTTCAACTCACATCACTCTTCCCTTCTCGTCACTCTTCACTTCACTTCACTCTTCACTTCACTGCACTCTTCACGTCACTTCACTCTTCACTTCACTTCACTCTTCACTTCACTGCACGCCACACTTCCACTCTTCACTTCCACGCCACTCTTCATTTCACTTCACTCTGTCACTTCACTTCACTCTTCACTGTCACTTCACTCTTCACTTCCCTTCACTCCCAACTTCACTCATCACGTCACTTTCAATTCACTTCAATCTTCACCACATTTCACTCTTCACTTCACTTCATGTCACTGTCACTCTTCACTTCACTTCACTTTCCGTCTTCACTTCACTCTTCACTTCACTTCACTCTTCACTTCACTTCACTCTTCACCTCACTTTCAATCCACTTCACTCTTTACTTCACGTCACTTCACTCTTCACTTCACTTCACTCTTCACCTCACTTCACTCTTCACTTCACTGCACTCTTCACTTCACTTCACTCTTCACTTCACTCACTCTCACTTCACTTCACTCTTCACTTCACTTCACTCATCACTTCACTACACCACTTCACTTCACGTCACTCTCCACGTCACTTCATTCGTTCACTGCACGTCACTCTTCACTTCACTTCACTCTTCACCTCACTTCCCTCTTCACCTCACTTCCCTCTCCACTTCACTTCACTCATCACTTCACTTCACTCTTCACCTCACTTCAATCTGCACTTCACTCCACTCTTCACTTCACTTCACTCTTCACCTCATTTCACATCACTGCACTCTGCACTGTCACGTTGACTCTGCACTTCACTTATTTCACTCTTCACTGCACTTCACTCTTCACTTCACTGCACTCTTCACTTCACATCACTCTTCACGTCACGTCACTTCACTCTTCACTGCACTCTGTCACTTCACTTCACTCTTCACTTCACGTTCACTCTTCACTTCACTTAACTCTTCACTTCACTTCACTCTTCACTTCACTTCACTCTTCACTTCACTTCACTCCTCACGTCACTGCACTCTTCACTGCACTTCACTCTTCACTTCACTTCACTCTTCACTTCACTTCACTCTTCACTTCACTTCACTCTTCACTTCACTTTACGCTTCACTTCACCTCACTCTTCACTTCACTGCACGCGTCACTGTCACTTCACTCGTTCACTTCACTTCATTCTTCACTTAACTTTCAATTGCACATCACTCTTCACTTCTCCTCACTCTTCACTTCACTTCAATCTTCACTTCACTTCACTCCTCACTTCACTTCACTCTTCACTTCACTTCACCCTACACTTCACTTCACTCTTCACTTCACTTCACTCTTCACCTCACTTTTCAAGTCACTTCACTCTTCACTTCACTTCACTCTTCACTTCACTTCACTCTTCAATTCACTTCACTCTTCAATTCACAACACTCTTCACTTCACTTCACTCTTCACTTCACTTCACTCTTCACTTCCTTCACTCTTCACTTCACTTCACTCTTCACGTCACTTCACTCTTCACTTCACTTCACTTCACTCACTTCACTCTTCACTTCACTTCACTCTTCACTTCACTTCACTCTCCACTTCACTTCACTCTTCACTTCACTTCACTCGACACTTCACTTCACTCTTCACTTCACTTCACTCTTCACTTCCACTTCACTCTTCACTTCACTTCACTCTTCACTCCACTTCACTCTGCACTTCACCTCACTCTTCACTCTTCACTTCACTTCACTCGTCACGTCACTTCACTCTACACTTCACTTCACTCTTCACTTCACTTCACTATTCACTTCACTTCACTCTTCACTTTACTGTCACTCTTCACTTCCACTTCACTCTTCACTTCACTTCACTCTTCACTTCACTTCACTCTTCACGTCACTTCACTCTTCACTTCACTTCACTCTTCACTTCACTACACTCTTCACTCCACTTCACGCTTCACTTCACTTCACTCTTCACTTCACTGCACGCTTCACTTCACTTCACTCTTCACTTCACTGCACTCTTCACGTTCACTTCACTCTCCACTTCACTCTTCACTTCACATTTCAATTCAATTCAATCTTCACAACATTTCACTATTCACTTCAATTCACTTCACTCTTCACTTCACTTCACTCTTCACTTCACTTCACTCTTCACTTCAATTCACTCTTCACTGCACTTCACTCTTCACTTCCACTTCACTCTTCACTCCACTTCACTCTTCACTTCACTTCACTCTACACTTCACTTCACTCTTCACTTCACTTCACTCTTCACTTCACTTCACTCTTCACTTCACTTCACTAGTCACTGTCACTTCACTCGTCACTTTACTTCACTCTTCACTTCACTGCACTCTTCACTTCACTCACTCTTCACTTCACTTCACTCTTCACTTCACTTCACTCTTCACTTCACTTCACTCTTCACTTCACTACACTCTTCACTCCACTTCACTCTTCACTTCACTGCACTCTTCACTTCACTTCACTCTTCACTTCACTTCACTCTTCACTTCACGTTCACCCTTCACTTCACTTCCACTCTCCACTTCACTCTTCACTTCACATTTCAATTCAATTCAAATCTTCACAACATTGCACTCTTCACTTCAATTCACTTCACTCGTCACTTCACTTCACTCTTCACTTCACTTCACTCTTCACTTCAATTCACTCTTCACTTCACTGCATTCGTCACTTCACTTTTCAATGTCACTTCACTCTTCACTTCGCCTCACGCTTCACTGCACTTTTCAATTCACTTCCTTCTTCCCTTCTCCGCACTCTTCACTTCACTTCCACTCTGCACTTCATTTCACTCTTCACTGCACATCACTCTCCACTTCACTTCACTCTTCACTTCACTTCACTCTCCACTTCACTTCACTCTTCACTTCACTTCAATGCTTAACGTCACTTCACTCTACACGTCACTTCACTCTTCACTTCACACTTCAATTCACTTCAATCTTCACAACATTTCACTCTTCACTTCACTTCACTCTTCACTTCACTTCACTCTTCACTTCACTTCACGCTTCACTTGTACGTCACTCGTCACTTCACTTCACTCTTCACTTCACTTCACGCTGCACCTCCACTTGTCAATGCACTTCACTCTTCACAGCACGTGTACTCTTCACGTCACTTCACTCTGTCACTTCACTGTCACTCTTCACTTCACTTCACTCTTCACCTCACTTTTCAATCCACTGTCACTCTTCACTACCACTTCACTCTTCACTTCACTTCACTCTGCACTTCATTTCACTCTGCACCTCACGTTTCAACTCACATCACTCTTCCCCTTCACTTCACTCGTTCACTTCACTTCACGCTTCACTTCACTTCACTCTTCACTTCACTTCACTCTTCACTTCACTTCACTCTTCACTGTCACTTCACGCCACACTTCACTCTTCACTTCACTCCACTCTTCATTTCACTTCACTCTTCACTTCACTTCACTCTTCACTTCACTTCACTCTTCACTTCCCTGCACGCCCAACGTCACTCATCACTGTCACTTTCAATTCACGTCAATCTTCACCACATTTCACTCTTCACTGCACTTCATTTCACTTCACTCTGCACTTCACTTCACTTTCCTCTTCACTTCACTCTTCACTTCCACTTCACTCGTCACTTCACTTCACTCTGCACCTCACTTGTCAATCCACTTCACTCTTTACTTCACTTCACGTGCACTCTTCACTTCACTGTCACTCTTCACCTCACTTCACGCTTCACTTCACTTCACGCTTCACGTCACTTCACTCTGGCACTTCACTGCACTCTTCACTTCACTTCACTCTTCACTTCACTTCACTCATCACTTCACTACACACTTCACTTCACTTCACTCTCCACTTCACTTCATGCTTCACTTCACTTCACTCTTCACTTCACTTCACTCTTCACCTCACTGCCCTCTTCACCTGCACTGCCCTCTCCACTTCACTTCACGCAGCACGTCACTGTCACTCGTCACCTCACGTCAAGCGTCACGTCACTCCACTGCTTCACTTCACTTCACTCTTCACCTCATGTTCCACATCACTTCACTCTTCACTTCACTTTACTCTTCACTGTCACTTCATTTCACTCTGCACTTCACTTTCACTCTTCACTGTCACTTCACTCTTCACTGCACATCACTCTTCACTTCACTTCACTGCCACTCTTCACTCACTCGTCACTTCACTCACTCGTCACTTCACTGCACTCTTCTCTTCACTTAACTCTTCACTTCACTGCACTCTTCACTGCACTTCACTCTTCACTTCACTTCACTCCTCACTTCACTGTCACTCTTCACTTCACTTCACTCTTCACTGCACTTCACTCTTCACTTCACTTCACGCGCACTGCACTTCACGCTTCACTTCACTTTACTCTTCACTTCACCTCACTCTTCACGTCACTTCACTCTTCACGTCACTTCACTCTTCACTTCACTTCATGCTTCACTTAACTTTGCAAGTCACAGTCACTCTTCACTTCTCCTCACGCTTCACTTCACTTTGCAACTCACTGCCTTCGTCCCGTCTCCTCACTCTTCCCTTCACTTCACTCTTCACTTCACGTCACTCTGTCACTTCACGTCACTCTGTCTCTTCACTTCACTCTTCACTTCATTTCACTCTTCACGGCACTGCACTCTCCACGTCACTTCACTCTTCACTTCACTTCACTCGTCACGTCACTTCACTTCACGCTTCACTCACTCTCACTTCACTTCACTTTCACGTCACTTCACTCTTCACTTCACTTAACTCGTCACTTCACTTCACTTCACTCTTCACTTCACTTCACTCTCCACTTCACTTCACTCTTCACGTCACTTCACTCTTCCACTTCACTTCACTCTTCCACTTCACGTCACTCTTCACTGTCACTTCACTCTTCACTTTACTTCAATCTCCACTTCACTTCACGCTTCACTTCACTTCACTCTTCACGTGCACGTCACTCTTCACTTCACTTCACTCTTCACTTCACGTCACTTCACTCTTCACTTCACATCACTCTTCACTTCACTTCACTCTTCACTGCACGTCACTCTTCACTTCACTTCACTTCACTCTTCACTTCACTTCACTCTCTCCACTGCCACTTCACTCTGCACTTCACTTCACTCTCCACTTCACTGTACTCTTCACTTCACTTCACTCTCACTTCACTTCACTCTTCACTTCACACTTCAATTCACGTCAATCTTCACAACATGTCACTCGTGCACTTCACTGCACTGCACGCTTCACTTCACTTCACTCCTCACTTCACTTCACTCTTCACTTCACTTCACTCTTGCACTGTACGTCACTCTTGCACTTCACTTCACTCTTCACTTCACTTCACTCTGTCACCTCACGTTTCAATTCACTTCACTCTTCACATCACTTTACTCGTCACTTCACTTCACTCGTCACTTCCACTTCACTCTCACTTCACTTCACTCTCCTCTTCTCTTCACTCTTCACTACACTTCACGCACTCCGCCCCTGCAATCTTAACTTCACTTCACTCTGCACTTCACTTCACTCTTCACTTCACTTCACTCTGTCACTTCACTTCACTCTTCACTTCACGTCACTCGTCACTGCACTTCACTCTTCACTTCACTTCACTCGGTCACTTCACGTCACTCGTCACTTCACTTCACTCGTCACTTCACTTCACTCTTCACTTCACTTCACTCTGCACCTCACTGTTCAATTCACTTCACTCTTCACGTCACCGCACGCTTCACGTCACTACACTCTTCACTTCACGTCACTCTTCACGTCACTTCATGTCTTCACTTAACTGTTCAATTCACATCACTCTTCACTGCTCCTCACTCTTCACTTCACTTGTCAACGCACTGTCCTTCTTCCCTTCTCCTCACTCATCCCTTCACGTCACGTTGTCAACGTCACTGCCTGTCTTCCCTCGCCTCACTCATCCCTTCACATCACTCTGTCCCTTCACGCTCTCGTCACTTCACTTCACTCTCTCTACACGTCACTCTTCTCTTCACTTCACTCTTCACTGCACTTCACTCTTCACTTCACGCTTCACTTCCCGTCACTCTTGCACTTTACTTCACTCGTCACTTCACGTCACTCTTCACTACACTCACTCATGCCTCCCCTTCAATCTTAACTTCACTTCACTCATCACTTCACTACACTCTTCACTTCACTGTCACTCTGCCACCTCACTTCATTCTTCACTTCACGTCACTCTTCCCTTCACGTTCAAGCCTCACCTCACTTCACTCATCACTTCACTTCACTCTTCACCGCACTTGTCAATCCACGTCACTCCCCACTTCACTTCACTGCGTCACTTCACTTCACTCTTCACGTCATTCACGTCTGTCTCCTCACGTTTCAACTCACCTCACTCTTCACGTCACTGCACTCTTCACTGTCACTCTCGCTTCACTTCACTTCACGCTGCTCTGCACGTCACTCTTCACGTCACTTCACTCTTCACTGCACTTCACTCTGTCACTGCACGTCACGCGTCACGGCACTCGTACGCTCGTCACGACACCTCACCCCCACCCCACCCTGTCGGCGGGCGTGGCCCCGCGCGCTCACACCCTCACCCCACACCACACCTCACACCACACCACACCACAAACCTCACCACTCCACACTCCACTCCTCACCACACACCACACCACACCACTCACCACACCTCACCACACACCACACCACACCACACACCACACCACACCACACACAACACTCCACCCCTCACGTCACCTCTCACCCCACCCAAACCACTCACCTCACCACACCTCACACCACACCTCATATCACACCACATCATCCCCCACTCTCATCCTCTACCTCTCCACACCACACATCCTCTCGAAACGTCCTCACCACTCCTCACCTCTCACTCCTACTCCTATCCTCCACCTCTCTATTCCACACACCTCTCCTAACTCTCATCACCTCACCTCACTCCACTCTCCACACCTCTACCTCCATCCAATACTACCCTCAAACCATACTCCACACTCCACACCCATCCACCACTATCCACCCCTCTCCTCTATCCTTACTCCTACCTCACACCTACTCCTCACACTCCTATCCTATCCTCTATCCTATCCTATCCACTATCCTCTACCTCTCCTCTATCCTATCCTATCCTCTATCCAATCCTGTCCTCTATCATATCCTTTCATCTATCGTCTCCTGTCCTCCTTCCTATCGAATCCCCTATCCTATCCTTTCATCTATCGACTCCTGTCCTCCTTCCTATCGAATCCCCTATCCTATCCTCTATCGTCTCCTATCCCTCTATCATATCCAATCCCCTAACCTATCCTCCATCCTATCCTATCCTCTATCCTATCCTATCCTCTATACTATCCTATCCTCTATCTATCCTATCCTCTATCCTATCCAATCCCCTATCGTATCCTCTATCCTATCCTATCCTCTATCCTATCCTATCCTCTATCCTATCCTATCCCTATCCTATCCTATCCTCTATCCTATCCTATCCTCTATCCTATCCTATCCTCTATCCTATCCTATCCTCTATCCTATCCTATCCTCTATCCTATCCTATCCTCTATCCTATCCTATCCTCTATCCTATCCTAACCTCAATCCTTTTCTTCTATCTATCCTATACTATCCTCTATCCTATCCTCTTCTCTATCCTATCCTATCCTCTATCCTATCCTATCCTCTATCCTATCCTATCCGCTACCCCTATCATATCCTCTATCCTATCCAATCCCCTATCGTATCCTCTATCCTATCCTATCCTCTATCCTATCCTATCCTCTATCCTACCCTATCCTCTATCCTATCCTATCCTCTATCCTATCCTATCTTCTATCCTATCCTATCCTCTATCCTATCCTATCCTATCCTCTATCCCATAATATCCTCAATCCTATCCAATCCTATATCCTATCCTCTATCCTATCCTATCCGCTATCCTATCCTATCCGCCTACCCTATCCTATTCTCTATCCTATCCTATCCTCTATCCTATCCTATTCTCTATCCTATCCTATCCTCTATCCTATCCTATCCTATCCTCTATCCTATCCTATCCTCTATCCTATCCTATCCTCTATCATATCCTATCCTCTATCCTATCCTATCCTATCCTCTATCCTATCCTATCCTCTATCCTATCCTATCCTCTATCCTATCCTATCCTCTATCCTATCCTATTCTCAATCCTACCCTATCCGCTATCCTATCCTATCCTCTATCCTATCCTATCCTCTATCCTATCCTATCCTCTATCCTATCCTATCCTCTATCCTATCCTATTCTCTATCCTATCCTATCCGCTATCCTATCCTATCCTATCCTCTAACCTATCCTATCCTCTATCCTATCCTATCCCCTATCCTATCCTATCCTCTATCCTATCCTCTATCCTATCCTATCCTATCCTCTATCCTATCCTATCCTCTATCCTATCCTATTCTCTATCCTATCCTATCCTCTATCCCATCCTATCCTCTATCCTATCCTCTCCTCTATCCTATCCTATCCTCTATCCTATCCTATCCTCTATCCTATCCTTTCCTCTATCGTCTCCTGTCCTCCTTCCTATCGAATCCCCTATCCTATCCTCTATCGTCTCCTATCCTCTATCATATCCAATCCCCTAACCTATCCTCCATCCTATCCTATCCTCTATCCTATCCTATCCTCTATCCTATCCTATCCTCTATCTTATCCTATCCTCTACCCTATCCTATCCCTCTATCCTATCCTATCCTCTATCCTATCCTATCCTCTATCCTATCCTATCCTCTATCCTATCCTATCCTCTATCCTATCCTATCTTCTATCCTATCCTATCCTCTATCCTATCCTATCCGCTATCCTATCCTATCCTCTAACCTATCCTATCCTCTATCCTATCCTATCCTCTATCCTATCCTATCCTCTATCCTATCCTCTATCCTATCCTATCCTATCCTCTATCATATCCTATCCTCTATCCTATCCTATCCTCTATCCTATCCTATCCTCTATCCCATCCTATCCTATCCGCTACCCTATCCTATCCTCTATCCTATCATATCCCCATCGTATCCTCTATCCTATCCTATCCTCTATGCTATCCTATCCTCAATCCTATCTTATCCTCTATCCTATCCTATCAGCTATCCTATCCTATTCTCTTTCCTATCGTATCCTCTGTCCTATCGTATCCTCTATCCTATCCTATCCGCTATCCTATCCTATCCTCCATCCTATCCTATTCTCTATCCTATCCTATCCTATATACTATCCTATCATCTATCCTATCCTATCCTCTATCCTATCCTATCCTCTATCCTATCCTATCCTCTATCCTATCCTATCCTCTATCCTATCCTATCCTCTATCCTATCGTATCCTCTATCCTATCCTATCCTCTATCCTATCCTATCCTACCCTCTATCCTATTCAATCCCCTATCGTATCCTCTATCCTATCCTATCCTCTATCCTATCCTATCCGCTATCCTATCCTCTTCCCTATCCTATCCTATCCTCTATCCTATCCCATCCTATCCTATCCTCTATCCCATATTATCCTCAATCCTATCCAATCCCTATCCTATCATCTATCCTAATGTCTATCCTGTCCTATCCTCTATCCTATCCTATCCTCTATCCTATCCTATCCTCTATCCTATCCCATCCTCTATGCTATCCTATCCTCTATCCTATAGTCTATCCTATCCTATCCTCTATCCTATCCTATCCTCTATCCTATCCTATCCTCTATCCTATCCTATCCTCTATCCTATCCTATCCTCTATCCTATCCTGTCCTCTATCATATCGAATCCCCTATCGTATCCTCTATCCCATCCTATCCTCTATCCTATCCTATCCGCTATCCTATACTATCCTCTATCCTATTCAATCCCCTATCGTATCCTCTATCCTATCCTATCCTCTATCCTATCCTATCCTCTATCCTATCCTATCCGCTACCCTATCATATCCTCTATCCTATCCAATCCCCTATCGTATCCTCTATCCTATCCTATCCTCTATCCTATCCTATCCTCTATCCTAACCCTATCCTCTATCCTATCCTATCCTCTATCCTATCCTATCCTCTATCCTATCCTATCCGTCTATCCCATAATATCCTCAATCCTATCCAATCCTATATCCTATCCTCTATCCTATCCTATACGCTATCCTATCCTAACCGCAATCCTATCCTATCCGCTATCCTATCCTATTCTCTATCCTATCCTATCCGCTATCCTATCCTATTCTCTATCATATCCTATCCTCTATCCCATCCTATCCTCTATCCTATCCTATCCTCTATCGTCTCCTGTCCTCCTTCCTATCCAATCCCCTATCCTATCCTCTATCGTCTCCTATCCTCTATCCTATCCAATCCCCTATCCTAGCCTCCATCCTATCCTATCCTCTATCCAATCCTATCCGCTATCCTATCCTATCCTCTATCCTATCCTATCCTCTATCCTATCCAATCCTATCCTCTATCCCATAATATCCTCAATCCAATCCAATCCCATATCCTATCCTCTATCCTATTCTCTATCCTATCCTATCCTGTATCCTATCCTATCCTCTATCCTATCCTATCCTCTATCCTATCCTATCCTCTATCCTATCCTATCCTCTATCCTATGCTATCCTCTATACTATCCTATCCTCTATCCTATCCTATCCTCTATCCTATCCTATCCTCTATCCTATCCTATCCTCTATCCTATCCTATCCTCTATCCTATCCTATCCTCTATCCTACCCTATCCTCTATCCTATCCTATCCACTATCCTATCCTATCCTCTATCCTATCCTATCCTCTATCCTATCCTATCCTCTATCCTATCCTATACTCTATCCTATCCTATCCTCTATCCTATTCTATCCTCTATCCTATCCTATCCTCTATCCTATCCTATCCTCTATCCAATCCTATCCGCTATCCTATCCTATCCTCTATCCTATCCTATCCTCTATCCTATCCAATCCTATCCACTATCCCATAATATCCTCAATCCAATCCAATCCCATATCCTATCCTCTATCCTATTCTCTATCCTATCCTATCCTCTATCCTATCCTATCCTCTATCCTATCCTATCCTCTATCCTATCCTATCCTCTATCCTATCCTATCCTCTATCCTATGCTATCCTCTATACTATCCTATCCTCTATCCTATCCTATCCTCTATCCTATCCTATCCTCTATCCTATCCTATCCTCTATCCTATCCTATCCTCTATCCTATCCTATCCTCTATCCTACCCTATCCTCTATCCTATCCTATCCACTATCCTATCCTATCCTCTATCCTATCCTATACTCTATCCTATCCTATCCTCTATCCTATCCTATCCTCTATCCTCTATCTTATCCTATCCTCTATCCTATTCTATCCTCTATCCTATCCTATCCTCTATCCTATCCTATCCTCTATCCTATCCTATCCTCTATCCTATCCTATACTCTATCCTATCCTATCCTCTATCCTATCCTATTCTCTATCCTATCCTATCCTCTATCCTATCCTATCCTCTATCCTATCCTATCCTCTAGCCTATCCTATCCTCTATCCTATCCTATCCTCTATCCTATCCTATCCTCTATCCCTTCCTATCCTCTATCCTATCCTATCCTCTATCCTATCCTATCCTCTATAATATCCAATCCTCTATCCTATCCAATCCTCTATCCTATCCTATCCGCTATCCTATCCTATCCTCTATCCTATCCAATCCCCTATCGTATCCTCTATCCTATCCTATCCTCTATCCTATCCTATACTGTATCCTATCCTATCCTCTATCCTATCCTATTCTTCTATCCTATCCTATCCTCAATCCTATCCTATCCTCTATCGTCTCCTATCCTCTATCATATCCAATCCCCTAACCTATCCTCCATCCTATCCTATCCTCTATCCTATCCTATCCTCTATCCTATCCTATCCTCTATCTTATCCTATCCTCTACCCTATCCTATCCTCTATCCTATCCTATCCTCTATCCTATCCTATCCTCTATCCTATCCTATCCTCTATCCTATCCTATCCTCTATCCTATCCTATCTTCTATCCTATCCTATCCTCTATCCTATCCTATCCGCTATCCTATCCTATCCTCTAACCTATCCTATCCTCTATCCTATCCTATCCTCTATCCTATCCTATCCTCTATCCTATCCTCTATCCTATCCTATCCTATCCTCTATCATATCCTATCCTCTATCCTATCCTATCCTCTATCCTATCCTATCCTCTATCCCATCCTATCCTATCCGCTACCCTATCCTATCCTCTATCCTATCATATCCCCATCGTATCCTCTATCCTATCCTATCCTCTATGCTATCCTATCCTCAATCCTATCTTATCCTCTATCCTATCCTATCAGCTATCCTATCCTATTCTCTTTCCTATCGTATCCTCTGTCCTATCGTATCCTCTATCCTATCCTATCCGCTATCCTATCCTATCCTCCATCCTATCCTATTCTCTATCCTATCCTATCCTATATACTATCCTATCATCTATCCTATCCTATCCTCTATCCTATCCTATCCTCTATCCTATCCTATCCTCTATCCTATCCTATCCTCTATCCTATCCTATCCTCTATCCTATCGTATCCTCTATCCTATCCTATCCTCTATCCTATCCTATCCTACCCTCTATCCTATTCAATCCCCTATCGTATCCTCTATCCTATCCTATCCTCTATCCTATCCTATCCGCTATCCTATCCTCTTCCCTATCCTATCCTATCCTCTATCCTATCCCATCCTATCCTATCCTCTATCCCATATTATCCTCAATCCTATCCAATCCCTATCCTATCATCTATCCTAATGTCTATCCTGTCCTATCCTCTATCCTATCCTATCCTCTATCCTATCCTATCCTCTATCCTATCCCATCCTCTATGCTATCCTATCCTCTATCCTATAGTCTATCCTATCCTATCCTCTATCCTATCCTATCCTCTATCCTATCCTATCCTCTATCCTATCCTATCCTCTATCCTATCCTATCCTCTATCCTATCCTGTCCTCTATCATATCGAATCCCCTATCGTATCCTCTATCCCATCCTATCCTCTATCCTATCCTATCCGCTATCCTATACTATCCTCTATCCTATTCAATCCCCTATCGTATCCTCTATCCTATCCTATCCTCTATCCTATCCTATCCTCTATCCTATCCTATCCGCTACCCTATCATATCCTCTATCCTATCCAATCCCCTATCGTATCCTCTATCCTATCCTATCCTCTATCCTATCCTATCCTCTATCCTACCCTATCCTCTATCCTATCCTATCCTCTATCCTATCCTATCCTCTATCCTATCCTATCCTCTATCCCATAATATCCTCAATCCTATCCAATCCTATATCCTATCCTCTATCCTATCCTATACGCTATCCTATCCTAACCGCAATCCTATCCTATCCGCTATCCTATCCTATTCTCTATCCTATCCTATCCGCTATCCTATCCTATTCTCTATCATATCCTATCCTCTATCCCATCCTATCCTCTATCCTATCCTATCCTCTATCGTCTCCTGTCCTCCTTCCTATCCAATCCCCTATCCTATCCTCTATCGTCTCCTATCCTCTATCCTATCCAATCCCCTATCCTAGCCTCCATCCTATCCTATCCTCTATCCAATCCTATCCGCTATCCTATCCTATCCTCTATCCTATCCTATCCTCTATCCTATCCAATGCTATCCTCTATCCCATAATATCCTCAATCCAATCCAATCCCATATCCTATCCTCTATCCTATTCTCTATCCTATCCTATCCTGTATCCTATCCTATCCTCTATCCTATCCTATCCTCTATCCTATCCTATCCTCTATCCTATCCTATCCTCTATCCTATGCTATCCTCTATACTATCCTATCCTCTATCCTATCCTATCCTCTATCCTATCCTATCCTCTATCCTATCCTATCCTCTATCCTATCCTATCCTCTATCCTATCCTATCCTCTATCCTACCCTATCCTCTATCCTATCCTATCCACTATCCTATCCTATCCTCTATCCTATCCTATCCTCTATCCTATCCTATCCTCTATCCTATCCTATACTCTATCCTATCCTATCCTCTATCCTATTCTATCCTCTATCCTATCCTATCCTCTATCCTATCCTATCCTCTATCCAATCCTATCCGCTATCCTATCCTATCCTCTATCCTATCCTATCCTCTATCCTATCCAATCCTATCCACTATCCCATAATATCCTCAATCCAATCCAATCCCATATCCTATCCTCTATCCTATTCTCTATCCTATCCTATCCTCTATCCTATCCTATCCTCTATCCTATCCTATCCTCTATCCTATCCTATCCTCTATCCTATCCTATCCTCTATCCTATGCTATCCTCTATACTATCCTATCCTCTATCCTATCCTATCCTCTATCCTATCCTATCCTCTATCCTATCCTATCCACTATCCTATCCTATCCTCTATCCTATCCTATCCTCTATCCTACCCTATCCTCTATCCTATCCTATCCACTATCCTATCCTATCCTCTATCCTATCCTATACTCTATCCTATCCTATCCTCTATCCTATCCTATCCTCTATCCTCTATCTTATCCTATCCTCTATCCTATTCTATCCTCTATCCTATCCTATCCTCTATCCTATCCTATCCTCTATCCTATCCTATCCTCTATCCTATCCTATACTCTATCCTATCCTATCCTCTATCCTATCCTATTCTCTATCCTATCCTATCCTCTATCCTATCCTATCCTCTATCCTATCCTATCCTCTAGCCTATCCTATCCTCTATCCTATCCTATCCTCTATCCTATCCTATCCTCTATCCCTTCCTATCCTCTATCCTATCCTATCCTCTATCCTATCCTATCCTCTATAATATCCAATCCTCTATCCTATCCAATCCTCTATCCTATCCTATCCGCTATCCTATCCTATCCTCTATCCTATCCAATCCCCTATCGTATCCTCTATCCTATCCTATCCTCTATCCTATCCTATACTGTATCCTATCCTATCCTCTATCCTATCCTATCTTCTATCCTATCCTATCCTCAATCCTATCCTATCCTCTATCCTATCCTATCCTCAATCCTATCCTATCCTCTATCCTATCCTATCCTCCATCCTATCCTATTCTCTATCCTATCCTATCCTCTATACTATCCTATCATCTATCCTATCCTATCCGCTATCCTATCCTATCCTCTAACCTATGCTATCCTCTATCCTATCCTATCGTCCATCCTATCCTATTCTCTATCCTATCCTATCCTCTATCCTATCCTATCCTCTATCCTATCCTATCCTCTATCCTATCCTATCCTATCCTCTATCCTATCCTATCCTCTATCCTATCCTATCCTCTATCCTATCCTATCCTCCATCCTATCCTATTCTCTATCCTATCCTATCCTCCATTCTATCCTTTCCTCCATCCTATCCTATTCTCTATCCTATCCTATCCTCTATCCTATCCTATCCTGTATCCTATCCTATCCTCTATCCTATCCTATCCTATCCTCTATCCAATCCTATCCTCTATCCTATCCTATCCTCTATCCTATCCTATCCTCTATCGTATCCTATCCTCTATCCTATCCTATCCTCTATCCCTTCCTATCCTCTATCCTATCCTATCCTCTATCCTATCCTATAATCTATAATATCCAATCCTCTATCCTATCCTATCCGCTATCCTATCCTACCCTCTATCCTATCCAATCCCCTATCGTATCCTCTATCCTATCCTATCCTCTATCCTATCCTATCCCGTATCCTATCCTATCCTCTATCCTATCCTATCTTCTATCCTATCCTATCCTCAATCCTATCCTATCCTCTATCCTATCCTATCCACTATCCTATCCTATCCTCTATCCTATCCTATCCTCTATCCTATCGTATCCTCTATCCTATCCACTATCCTATTCTATGCTCTATCCTATCCTATCCTCTATCCTTCCTATCCTCTATCCTATCGTATCCTCTATCCTATCCTATCCTCTATCCTATCCTATCCTACCCTCTATCCTATTCAATCCCCTATCGTATCCTCTATCCTATCCTATCCTCTATCCTATCCTATCCTCTATACTATCCTATCCTATCCTCTATCCTACCCTATCCTCTATCCTATCCTATCCTCTATCCTATCCCATCCTCTATGCTATCCTATCCTCTATCCTATAGTCTATCCTATCCTATCCTCTATCGTATCCTATCCTCTATCCTATCCTATCCTCTATCCTATCCCATCCTCTATCCTATCCTATCCTCTATCCTATCCTATCCTCTATCCTATCCTATCCTCTATCCTATCGAATCCCCTATCGTATCCTCTATCCCATCCTATCCTGTATCGTATCCTATCCGCTATCCTATCCTATTTTCTATCCTATTCAATCCCCTATCGTATCCTCTATCCTATCCTATCATCTATCCTATCGTATCGTCAATCCTATCCTGTCCTCTATCCTATCCTATCCTCCATCCTATCTTATTCTCTATCCTATCCTATCCTCGATACTATCCTATCATCTATCCTATCCTAACCTCAATCCTTTTCTTCTATCTATCCTATACTATCCTCTATCCTATCCTATTCTCTATCCTATCCTATCCTCTATCCTATCCTATCCTCTATCCTATCCTATCCGCTACCCTATCATATCCTCTATCCTATCCAATCCCCTATCGTATCCTCTATCCTATCCTATCCTCTATCCTATCCTATCCTCTATCCTACCCTATCCTCTATCCTATCCTATCCTCTATCCTATCCTATCTTCTATCCTATCCTATCCTCTATCCTATCCTATCCTATCCTCTATCCCATAATATCCTCAATCCTATCCAATCCTATATCCTTTCCTCTATCCTATCCTATCCGCTATCCTATCCTATCCGCTATCCTATCCTATTCTCTATCCTATCCTATCCTCTATCCTATCCTATTCTCTATCCTATCCTATCCTCTATCATATCCTATCCTCTATCCTATCCTATCCTCTATCCTATCCTATCCTCTATCCCATCCTATCCTATCCGCTACCCTATCCTATCCTCTATCCTATCATATCCCCTGTCGTATCCTCTATCCTATCCTATCCTCTATCCTATCCTATCCTATCCTCCATCCTATCCTATCCTCTATCCTATCCTATCCTCTATCCTATCCTATCCACTATCCTATCCTATCCTCTATCCTATCCAATTCCCTATTCTATCCTCCATCCTATCCTATCCTCTGTCCACTCCTATCCTCTATCCTATCCTATCTTCTATCCTATCCTATCCTCTATCCTATCCTATCCTCTATCCTATCCTATCCTCTATCCTATCCTATACTCTATCCTTTCCTATCCTCTATCCTATCCTATCCTCTATCCTATAATATCCTCTATCCTATCCTATCCTCTATCCTATCCTATCCTCTATACTATCCTATCATCTATCCTATCCTAACTTCAATCCTTTTCTTCTATCTATCCTATACTATCCTCTATCCTATCCTCTTCTCTATCCTATCCTATCCTCTATCCTATCCTATCCTCTATCCTATCCTATCCGCTACCCTATCATATCCTCTATCCTATCCAATCCCCTATCGTATCCTCTATCCTATCCTATCCTCTATCCTATCCTATCCTCTATCCTACCCTATCCTCTATCCTATCCTATCCTCTATCCTATCCTATCTTCTATCCTATCCTATCCGCTATCCTATCCTATCCGCTATCCTATCCTATTCTCTATCCTATCCTATCCTCTATCCTATCCAATCCCCTATTCTATCCTCCATCCTATCCTATCCTCTGTCCAATCCTATCCTCTATCCTATCCTATCGTCTATCCTATCCTATCCTCTATCCTATCCTATCCTCTATCCTATCCTATCCTCTATCCTATCCTATACTGTATCCTTTCCTATCCTCTATCCTATCCTATCCTCTATCCTATCCTATCCTCTATCCTATCCTATCCTCTATCCTATCCTATCCTCTATCCTATCCTCTCCTCTATCCTATCCTATCCTCTATCCTATCCTATCCTCTATCCTATCCTTTCCTCTATCCTCTCCTGTCCTCCTTCCTATCGAATCCCCTATCCTATCCTCTATCGTCTCCTATCCTCTATCATATCCAATCCCCTAACCTATCCTCCATCCTATCCTATCCTCTATCCTATCCTATCCTCCATCGTATCCTATTCTCTATCCTATCCTATCCTCTATCCTATCCTATTCTCTATCCTATCCTATCCTCTATCCTATCCTATCCACTATCCTATCCTATCCTCTATCCTATCCAATCCCCTATTCTATCCTCCATCCTATCCTATCCTCTGTCCAATCCTATCCTCTATCCTATCCTATCTTCTATCCTATCCTATCCTCTATCCTATCCTATCCTCTATCCTATCCTATCCTCTATCCTATCCTATACTGTATCCTTTCCTATCCTCTATCCTATCCTATCCTCTATCCTATCCTATCCTCTATCCTATCCTATCCTCTATCCTATCCTATCCTCTATCCTATCCTCTCCTCTATCCTATCCTATCCTCTATCCTATCCTATCCTCTATCCTATCCTTTCCTCTATCCTCTCCTGTCCTCCTTCCTATCGAATCCCCTATCCTATCCTCTATCGTCTCCTATCCTCTATCATATCCAATCCCCTAACCTATCCTCCATCCTATCCTATCCTCTATCCTATCCTATCCTCTATCCTATCCTATCCTCTATCCTTTCCTATCCTCTATCCTATCCTATCCTCTATCCTATCCTATCCTCTATCCTATCCTATCCTCTATCCTATCCTATCCTCTATCCTATCCTATCCTCTATCCTATCCTATCCTCTATCCTCTATCCTATCCTATACTCTATCCTATCCTATCCTCTATCCTATCCTATCCTCTATCCTATCCTATTCTCTATCCTACCCTATCCGCTATCCTATCCTATCCTCTATCCTATCCTATCCTCTAACCTATCCTATCCTCTATCCTATCCTATCCTCTATCCTATCCTATCCTCTATCCTATCCAATCCCCTATTCTATCCTCCATCCTATCCTATCCTCTATCCAATCCTATCCTCTATCCTATCCTATCCTCTATCCTATCCTATCCTCTATCGTATCCTATCCTCTATCCTATCCTATCCTCTATCCCTTCCTATCCTCTATCCTATCCTATCCTCTATCCTATCCTATAATCTATAATATCCAATCCTCTATCCTATCCTATCCGCTATCCTATCCTACCCTCTATCCTATCCAATCCCCTATCGTATCCTCTATCCTATCCTATCCTCTATCCTATTCTATCCCGTATCCTATCCTATCCTCTATCCTATCCTATCTTCTATCCTATCCTATCCTCAATCCTATCCTATCCTCTATCCTATCCTATCCACTATCCTATCCTATCCTCTATCCTATCCTATCCTCTATCCTATCGTATCCTCTATCCTATCCACTATCCTATTCTATGCTCTATCCTATCCTATCCTCTATCCTTCCTATCCTCTATCCTATCGTATCCTCTATCCTATCCTATCCTCTATCCTATCCTATCCTACCCTCTATCCTATTCAATCCCCTATCGTATCCTCTATCCTATCCTATCCTCTATCCTATCCTATCCTCTATACTATCCTATCCTATCCTCTATCCTACCCTATCCTCTATCCTATCCTATCCTCTATCCTATCCCATCCTCTATGCTATCCTATCCTCTATCCTATAGTCTATCCTATCCTATCCTCTATCGTATCCTATCCTCTATCCTATCCTATCCTCTATCCTATCCCATCCTCTATCCTATCCTATCCTCTATCCTATCCTATCCTCTATCCAATCCTATCCTCTATCCTATCGACTCCCCTATCGTATCCTCTATCCCATCCTATCCTGTATCGTATCCTATCCGCTATCCTATCCTATTTTCTATCCTATTCAATCCCCTATCGTATCCTCTATCCTATCCTATCATCTATCCTATCGTATCGTCAATCCTATCCTGTCCTCTATCCTATCCTATCCTCCATCCTATCTTATTCTCTATCCTATCCTATCCTCGATACTATCCTATCATCTATCCTATCCTAACCTCAATCCTTTTCTTCTATCTATCCTATACTATCCTCTATCCTATCCTATTCTCTATCCTATCCTATCCTCTATCCTATCCTATCCTCTATCCTATCCTATCCGCTACCCTATCATATCCTCTATCCTATCCAATCCCCTATCGTATCCTCTATCCTATCCTATCCTCTATCCTATCCTATCCTCTATCCTACCCTATCCTCTATCCTATCCTATCCTCTATCCTATCCTATCTTCTATCCTATCCTATCCTCTATCCTATCCTATCCTATCCTCTATCCCATAATATCCTCAATCCTATCCAATCCTATATCCTTTCCTCTATCCTATCCTATCCGCTATCCTATCCTATCCGCTATCCTATCCTATTCTCTATCCTATCCTATCCTCTATCCTATCCTATTCTCTATCCTATCCTATCCTCTATCATATCCTATCCTCTATCCTATCCTATCCTCTATCCTATCCTATCCTCTATCCCATCCTATCCTATCCGCTACCCTATCCTATCCTCTATCCTATCATATCCCCTATCGTATCCTCTATCCTATCCTATCCTCTATCCTATCCTATCCTATCCTCCATCCTATCCTATCCTCTATCCTATCCTATCCTCTATCCTATCCTATCCACTATCCTATCCTATCCTCTATCCTATCCAATTCCCTATTCTATCCTCCATCCTATCCTATCCTCTGTCCAATCCTATCCTCTATCCTATCCTATCTTCTATCCTATCCTATCCTCTATCCTATCCTATCCTCTATCCTATCCTATCCTCTATCCTATCCTATACTCTATCCTTTCCTATCCTCTATCCTATCCTATCCTCTATCCTATACTATCCTCTATCCTATCCTCTTCTCTATCCTATCCTATCCTCTATCCTATCCTATCCTCTATCCTATCCTATCCGCTACCCTATCATATCCTCTATCCTATCCAATCCCCTATCGTATCCTCTATCCTATCCTATCCTCTATCCTATCCTATCCTCTATCCTACCCTATCCTCTATCCTATCCTATCCTCTATCCTATCCTATCTTCTATCCTATCCTATCCTCTATCCTATCCTATCCTATCCTCTATCCCATAATATCCTCAATCCTATCCAATCCTATATCCTATCCTCTATCCTATCCTATCCGCTATCCTATCCTATCCGCTATCCTATCCTATTCTCTATCCTATCCTATCCTCTATCCTATCCTATTCTCTATCCTATCCTATCCTCTATCCTATCCTATCCACTATCCTATCCTATCCTCTATCCTATCCAATCCCCTATTCTATCCTCCATCCTATCCTATCCTCTGTCCAATCCTATCCTCTATCCTATCCTATCGTCTATCCTATCCTATCCTCTATCCTATCCTATCCTCTATCCTATCCTATCCTCTATCCTATCCTATACTGTATCCTTTCCTATCCTCTATCCTATCCTATCCTCTATCCTATCCTATCCTCTATCCTATCCTATCCTCTATCCTATCCTATCCTCTATCCTATCCTCTCCTCTATCCTATCCTATCCTCTATCCTATCCTATCCTCTATCCTATCCTTTCCTCTATCCTCTCCTGTCCTCCTTCCTATCGAATCCCCTATCCTATCCTCTATCGTCTCCTATCCTCTATCATATCCAATCCCCTAACCTATCCTCCATCCTATCCTATCCTCTATCCTATCCTATCCTCCATCGTATCCTATTCTCTATCCTATCCTATCCTCTATCCTATCCTATTCTCTATCCTATCCTATCCTCTATCCTATCCTATCCACTATCCTATCCTATCCTCTATCCTATCCAATCCCCTATTCTATCCTCCATCCTATCCTATCCTCTGTCCAATCCTATCCTCTATCCTATCCTATCTTCTATCCTATCCTATCCTCTATCCTATCCTATCCTCTATCCTATCCTATCCTCTATCCTATCCTATACTGTATCCTTTCCTATCCTCTATCCTATCCTATCCTCTATCCTATCCTATCCTCTATCCTATCCTATCCTCTATCCTATCCTATCCTCTATCCTATCCTCTCCTCTATCCTATCCTATCCTCTATCCTATCCTATCCTCTATCCTATCCTTTCCTCTATCCTCTCCTGTCCTCCTTCCTATCGAATCCCCTATCCTATCCTCTATCGTCTCCTATCCTCTATCATATCCAATCCCCTAACCTATCCTCCATCCTATCCTATCCTCTATCCTATCCTATCCTCCATCGTATCCTATCCTCTATCCTATCCCATCCTCTATCCTATCCTATCCTCTATCCTATCCTATCCTCTATCCTATCCTATCCTCTATCCTATCCTATCCTCTATCCTTTCCTATCCTCTATCCTATCCTATCCTCTATCCTATCCTATCCTCTATCCTATCCTATCCTCTATCCTCTATCCTATCCTATCCTCTATCCTATCCTATCCTCTATCCTATCCTATCCTCTATCCTCTATCCTATCCTATACTCTATCCTATCCTATCCTCTATCCTATCCTATCCTCTATCCTATCCTATTCTCTATCCTACCCTATCCGCTATCCTATCCTATCCTCTATCCTATCCTATCCTCTAACCTATCCTATCCTCTATCCTATCCTATCCTCTATCCTATCCTATCCTCTATCCTATCCAATCCCCTATTCTATCCTCCATCCTATCCTATCCTCTATCCAATCCTATCCTCTATCCTATCCTATCCTCTATCCTATCCTATCCTCTATCGTATCCTATCCTCTATCCTATCCTATCCTCTATCCCTTCCTATCCTCTATCCTATCCTATCCTCTATCCTATCCTATAATCTATAATATCCAATCCTCTATCCTATCCTATCCGCTATCCTATCCTACCCTCTATCCTATCCAATCCCCTATCGTATCCTCTATCCTATCCTATCCTCTATCCTATCCTATCCCGTATCCTATCCTATCCTCTATCCTATCCTATCTTCTATCCTATCCTATCCTCAATCCTATCCTATCCTCTATCCTATCCTATCCACTATCCTATCCTATCCTCTATCCTATCCTATCCTCTATCCTATCGTATCCTCTATCCTATCCACTATCCTATTCTATGCTCTATCCTATCCTATCCTCTATCCTTCCTATCCTCTATCCTATCGTATCCTCTATCCTATCCTATCCTCTATCCTATCCTATCCTACCCTCTATCCTATTCAATCCCCTATCGTATCCTCTATCCTATCCTATCCTCTATCCTATCCTATCCTCTATACTATCCTATCCTATCCTCTATCCTACCCTATCCTCTATCCTATCCTATCCTCTATCCTATCCCATCCTCTATGCTATCCTATCCTCTATCCTATAGTCTATCCTATCCTATCCTCTATCGTATCCTATCCTCTATCCTATCCTATCCTCTATCCTATCCCATCCTCTATCCTATCCTATCCTCTATCCTATCCTATCCTCTATCCTATCCTATCCTCTATCCTATCGAATCCCCTATCGTATCCTCTATCCCATCCTATCCTGTATCGTATCCTATCCGCTATCCTATCCTATTTTCTATCCTATTCAATCCCCTATCGTATCCTCTATCCTATCCTATCATCTATCCTATCGTATCGTCAATCCTATCCTGTCCTCTATCCTATCCTATCCTCCATCCTATCTTATTCTCTATCCTATCCTATCCTCGATACTATCCTATCATCTATCCTATCCTAACCTCAATCCTTTTCTTCTATCTATCCTATACTATCCTCTATCCTATCCTATTCTCTATCCTATCCTATCCTCTATCCTATCCTATCCTCTATCCTATCCTATCCGCTACCCTATCATATCCTCTATCCTATCCAATCCCCTATCGTATCCTCTATCCTATCCTATCCTCTATCCTATCCTATCCTCTATCCTACCCTATCCTCTATCCTATCCTATCCTCTATCCTATCCTATCTTCTATCCTATCCTATCCTCTATCCTATCCTATCCTATCCTCTATCCCATAATATCCTCAATCCTATCCAATCCTATATCCTTTCCTCTATCCTATCCTATCCGCTATCCTATCCTATCCGCTATCCTATCCTATTCTCTATCCTATCCTATCCTCTATCCTATCCTATTCTCTATCCTATCCTATCCTCTATCATATCCTATCCTCTATCCTATCCTATCCTCTATCCTATCCTATCCTCTATCCCATCCTATCCTATCCGCTACCCTATCCTATCCTCTATCCTATCATATCCCCTATCGTATCCTCTATCCTATCCTATCCTCTATCCTATCCTATCCTATCCTCCATCCTATCCTATCCTCTATCCTATCCTATCCTCTATCCTATCCTATCCACTATCCTATCCTATCCTCTATCCTATCCAATTCCCTATTCTATCCTCCATCCTATCCTATCCTCTGTCCAATCCTATCCTCTATCCTATCCTATCTTCTATCCTATCCTATCCTCTATCCTATCCTATCCTCTATCCTATCCTATCCTCTATCCTATCCTATACTCTATCCTTTCCTATCCTCTATCCTATCCTATCCTCTATCCTATAATATCCTCTATCCTATCCTATCCTCTATCCTATCCTATCCTCTATACTATCCTATCATCTATCCTATCCTAACTTCAATCCTTTTCTTCTATCTATCCTATACTATCCTCTATCCTATCCTCTTCTCTATCCTATCCTATCCTCTATCCTATCCTATCCTCTATCCTATCCTATCCGCTACCCTATCATATCCTCTATCCTATCCAATCCCCTATCGTATCCTCTATCCTATCCTATCCTCTATCCTATCCTATCCTCTATCCTACCCTATCCTCTATCCTATCCTATCCTCTATCCTATCCTATCTTCTATCCTATCCTATCCTCTATCCTATCCTATCCTATCCTCTATCCCATAATATCCTCAATCCTATCCAATCCTATATCCTATCCTCTATCCTATCCTATCCGCTATCCTATCCTATCCGCTATCCTATCCTATTCTCTATCCTATCCTATCCTCTATCCTATCCTATTCTCTATCCTATCCTATCCTCTATCCTATCCTATCCACTATCCTATCCTATCCTCTATCCTATCCAATCCCCTATTCTATCCTCCATCCTATCCTATCCTCTGTCCAATCCTATCCTCTATCCTATCCTATCGTCTATCCTATCCTATCCTCTATCCTATCCTATCCTCTATCCTATCCTATCCTCTATCCTATCCTATACTGTATCCTTTCCTATCCTCTATCCTATCCTATCCTCTATCCTATCCTATCCTCTATCCTATCCTATCCTCTATCCTATCCTATCCTCTATCCTATCCTCTCCTCTATCCTATCCTATCCTCTATCCTATCCTATCCTCTATCCTATCCTTTCCTCTATCCTCTCCTGTCCTCCTTCCTATCGAATCCCCTATCCTATCCTCTATCGTCTCCTATCCTCTATCATATCCAATCCCCTAACCTATCCTCCATCCTATCCTATCCTCTATCCTATCCTATCCTCCATCGTATCCTATTCTCTATCCTATCCTATCCTCTATCCTATCCTATTCTCTATCCTATCCTATCCTCTATCCTATCCTATCCACTATCCTATCCTATCCTCTATCCTATCCAATCCCCTATTCTATCCTCCATCCTATCCTATCCTCTGTCCAATCCTATCCTCTATCCTATCCTATCTTCTATCCTATCCTATCCTCTATCCTATCCTATCCTCTATCCTATCCTATCCTCTATCCTATCCTATACTGTATCCTTTCCTATCCTCTATCCTATCCTATCCTCTATCCTATCCTATCCTCTATCCTATCCTATCCTCTATCCTATCCTATCCTCTATCCTATCCTCTCCTCTATCCTATCCTATCCTCTATCCTATCCTATCCTCTATCCTATCCTTTCCTCTATCCTCTCCTGTCCTCCTTCCTATCGAATCCCCTATCCTATCCTCTATCGTCTCCTATCCTCTATCATATCCAATCCCCTAACCTATCCTCCATCCTATCCTATCCTCTATCCTATCCTATCCTCCATCGTATCCTATCCTCTATCCTATCCCATCCTCTATCCTATCCTATCCACTATCCTATCCTATCCTCTATCCTATCCTATCCTCTATCCTATCCTATCCTCTATCCTATCCTATCCTCTATCCTATCCTATCCTCTATCCTTTCCTATCCTCTATCCTATCCTATCCTCTATCCTATCCTATCCTCTATCCTATCCTATCCTCTATCCTATCCTATCCTCTATCCTATCCTATCCTCTATCCTATCCTATCCTCTATCCTCTATCCTATCCTATACTCTATCCTATCCTATCCTCTATCCTATCCTATCCTCTATCCTATCCTATTCTCTATCCTACCCTATCCGCTATCCTATCCTATCCTCTATCCTATCCTATCCTCTAACCTATCCTATCCTCTATCCTATCCTATCCTCTATCCTATCCTATCCTCTATCCTATCCTCTATCCTATCCTATCCTATCCTCTATCCTATCCTATCCTCTATCCTATCCTATTCTCTATCCTATCCTATCCTCTATCCTATCCTATCCTCTATCCTATCCTATCCTCTATCCTATCCTCTCCTCTATCCTATCCTATCCTCTATCCTATCCTATCCTCTATCCTATCCTATCCTCTATCCTATCGAATCCCCTATCGTATCCTCTATCCCATCCTATCCTCTACCCTATCCTATCCGCTATCCTATCCTATTTTCTATCCTATTCAATCCCCTATCGTATCCTCTATCCTATCCTATCATCTATCCTATCGTATCGTCAATCCTATCCTGTCCTCTATCCTATCCTATCCTCCATCCTATCTTATTCTCTATCCTATCCTATCCTCTATACTATCCTATCATCTTTCCTATCCTAACCTCAATCCTTTTCTTCCATCTATCCTATACTATCCTCTATCCTATCCTCTTCTCTATCCTATCCTATCCTCTATCCTATCCTATCCTCTATCCTATCCTATCCGCTACCCTATCATATCCTCTATCCTATCCAATCCCCTATCGTATCCTCTATCCTATCCTATCCTCTATCCTATCCTATCCTCTGTCCTACCCTATCCTCTATCCTATCCTATCCTCTATCCTATCGTATCTTCTATCCTATCCTATCCTCTATCCTATCCTATCCTATCCTCTATCCCATAATATCCTCAATCCTATCCAATCCTATATCCTATCCTCTATCCTATCCTATCCGCTATCCTATCCTATCCGCTATCCTATCCTATTCTCTATCCTATCCTATCCTCTATCCTATCCTATTCTCTATCCTATCCTATCCTCTATCATATCCTATCCTCTATCCTATCCTATCCTCTATCCTATCCTATCCTCTATCCCATCCTATCCTATCCGCTACCCTATCCTATCCTCTATCCTATCATATCCCCATCGTATCCTCTATACTATCCTATCCTCTATGCTATCCTATCCTCAATCCTATCTTATCCTCTATCCTATCCTATCAGCTATCCTATCCTATTCTCTTTCCTATCGTATCCTCTGTCCTATCCTATCCTCTATCCTATCCTATCCGCTATCCTATCCTATCCTCTATCCTATCCTATCCGCTATCCTATCCTATTCTCTATCCTATCCTATCCTCTATCCTATCCTATCCTCTATCCTATCCTATCCTCTATCCTATCCTATCCTCTATCCTATTTTATCCTCTATCATATCCTATTATATCCTCTATTCCATAATATCCTCAATCCTACCCAATCCTCTATCCTATCCTCTATCCTATCCTATCCTCTATCCTATCCTATCCTCTATCCAATCCTATCCTGTAGGCTATCCTATCCTCTCCTCTATCCTATCGTATCCTCTGTCCTATTCTATCCTCTATCCTATCCTATCCTATCCTCTATCCTTTCCAATCCCCTATCGTATCCTCTATCCTATCCTATCCTCTATCCTATCCTATCCTGTATCCTATCCCATCCTCTATCCTATCCTATCTTCTATCCTATCCTATCCTCAATCCTATCCTATCCTCTATCCTATCCTATCCTCCATCCTATCCTATTCTCTATCCTATCCTATCCTATATACTATCCTATCATCTATCCTATCCTATCCTCTATCCTATCCTATCCTCTATCCTATCCTATCCTCTATCCTATCCTATCCTCTATCCTATCCTATCCTCTATCCTATCCTATCCTCTATCCTATCGTATCCTCTATCCTATCCTATCCTCTATCCTATCCTATCCGCTATCCTATCCTCTTCTCTATCCTATCCTATCCTCTATCCTATCCCATCCTATCCTATCCTCTATCCCATATTATCCTCAATCCTATCCAATCCTATATCCTATCATCTATCCTAATGTCTATCCTGTCCTATCCTCTATCCTATCCTATCCTCTATCCTATCCTATCCCCTATCCTATCCTATCCTCTATCCTATCCCATCCTCTATGCTATCCTATCCTCTATCCTATAGTCTATCATATCCTATCCTCTATCCTATCCTATCCTCTATCCTATCCTATCCTCTATCCTATCCTATCCTCTATCCTATCCTATCCTCTATCCTATCCTATCCTCTATCCCATAATATCCTCAATCCTATCCAATCCTATATCCTATCCTCTATCCTATCCTATACGCTATCCTATCCTAACCGCAATCCTATCCTATCCGCTATCCTATCCTATTCTCTATCCTATCCTATCCGCTATCCTATCCTATTCTCTATCATATCCTATCCTCTATCCCATCCTATCCTCTATCCTATCCTATGCTCAATCCTATCCTATCCTCTATCTTATCATATCCTCTATCCTATCCTATCCTCTATCCTATCCTATCCTACCCTCTATCATATTCAATCCCCTATCGTATCCTCTATCCTATCCTATCCTCTATCCTATCCTATCCTCAATCCTGTCCTATCCTCTATCCTATCCTATCCGCTATCCTATCCTATTCTCTATCATATCCTATCCTCTAACCCATCCTATCCTCTATCCTATCCTATCCGCTATCCTATCCTCTTCTCTATCCTATCCTATCCTCTATCCTATCCCATCCTATCCTATCCTCTATCCCATATTATCCTCAATCCTATCCAATCCTATATCCTATTATCTATCCTATCCTCTATCCTATCCTATCCTCTATCCTATCCTATACTCTATCCTATCCTATCCTCTATCCTATCCTATCCACTATCCTATCCTATCCACTATCCTATCCTATCCTCTATCCTATCCTATCCTATCCTCTATCCTATCCTGTCCTCTATCCTATCCTATCCTCTATGCTATCCTATCCTATCCTCTATCCTATCCTATCCTCTATCCTATCCTATCCACTATCCTATTCTATGCTCTATCCTATCCTATCCTCTATCCTATCCTATCCTCTATCCTATCGTATCCTCTATCCTATCCTATCCTCTATCCTATCCTATCCTCTATCCTATCCTATCCTCTATCCTATCCTATCCTCTATCCTATCCTATCCTCTATCCTATCCGATCCTCTATCCTATCCTATCCTCTATCCTATCCTATCCTCTATCCTATCTTATCCTCTATCATATCCTATTATATCCTCTATTCCATAATATCCTCAATCCTACCCAATCCTCTATCCTATCCTCTATCCTCTCCTATCCTCTATCCTATCCTATCCTCTATCCTATCCTATCCTCTATCCTATCCTATCCTCTATCCTATCCTATCCTCTATCCTATCCTATCCTCTATCCTATCCTATTCTCTATCCTATCCTATCCTCTATCCTATCCTATCCTCTATCCTATCCTCTCCTCTATCCTATCCTATCCTCTATCCTATCCTATCCTCTATCCTATCCTTTCCTCTATCGTCTCCTGTCCTCCTTCGTATCGAATCCCCTATCCTATCCTCTATCGTCTCCTATCCTCTATCATATCCAATCCCCTAACCTATCCTCCATCCTATCCTATCCTCTATCCTATCCTATCCTCTATCCTATCCTATCCTCTATCCTATCCTATCCTATCCTCTATCCTATCCTATCCTCTATCCTATCCTATCCTCTATCCTATCGAATCCCCTATCGTATCCTCTATCCCATCCTATCCTCTACCCTATCCTATCCGCTATCCTATCCTATTTTCTATCCTATTCAATCCCCTATCGTATCCTCTATCCTATCCTATCATCTATCCTATCGTATCGTCAATCCTATCCTGTCCTCTATCCTATCCTATCCTCCATCCTATCTTATTCTCTATCCTATCCTATCCTCTATACTATCCTATCATCTTTCCTATCCTAACCTCAATCCTTTTCTTCCATCTATCCTATACTATCCTCTATCCTATCCTCTTCTCTATCCTATCCTATCCTCTATCCTATCCTATCCTCTATCCTATCCTATCCGCTACCCTATCATATCCTCTATCCTATCCAATCCCCTATCGTATCCTCTATCCTATCCTATCCTCTATCCTATCCTATCCTCTGTCCTACCCTATCCTCTATCCTATCCTATCCTCTATCCTATCGTATCTTCTATCCTATCCTATCCTCTATCCTATCCTATCCTATCCTCTATCCCATAATATCCTCAATCCTATCCAATCCTATATCCTATCCTCTATCCTATCCTATCCGCTATCCTATCCTATCCGCTATCCTATCCTATTCTCTATCCTATCCTATCCTCTATCCTATCCTATTCTCTATCCTATCCTATCCTCTATCATATCCTATCCTCTATCCTATCCTATCCTCTATCCTATCCTATCCTCTATCCCATCCTATCCTATCCGCTACCCTATCCTATCCTCTATCCTATCATATCCCCATCGTATCCTCTATACTATCCTATCCTCTATGCTATCCTATCCTCAATCCTATCTTATCCTCTATCCTATCCTATCAGCTATCCTATCCTATTCTCTTTCCTATCGTATCCTCTGTCCTATCCTATCCTCTATCCTATCCTATCCGCTATCCTTTCCAATCCCCTATCGTATCCTCTATCCTATCCTATCCTCTATCCTATCCTATCCTGTATCCTATCCCATCCTCTATCCTATCCTATCTTCTATCCTATCCTATCCTCAATCCTATCCTATCCTCTATCCTATCCTATCCTCCATCCTATCCTATTCTCTATCCTATCCTATCCTATATACTATCCTATCATCTATCCTATCCTATCCTCTATCCTATCCTATCCTCTATCCTATCCTATCCTCTATCCTATCCTATCCTCTATCCTATCCTATCCTCTATCCTATCCTATCCTCTATCCTATCGTATCCTCTATCCTATCCTATCCTCTATCCTATCCTATCCGCTATCCTATCCTCTTCTCTATCCTATCCTATCCTCTATCCTATCCCATCCTATCCTATCCTCTATCCCATATTATCCTCAATCCTATCCAATCCTATATCCTATCATCTATCCTAATGTCTATCCTGTCCTATCCTCTATCCTATCCTATCCTCTATCCTATCCTATCCCCTATCCTATCCTATCCTCTATCCTATCCTATCCTCTATCCTATCCTATTCTCTATCCTACCCTATCCGCTATCCTATCCTATCCTCTATCCTATCCTATCCTCTAACCTATCCTATCCTCTATCCTATCCTATCCTCTATCCTATCCTATCCTCTATCCTATCCTCTATCCTATCCTATCCTATCCTCTATCCTATCCTATCCTCTATCCTATCCTATTCTCTATCCTATCCTATCCTCTATCCTATCCTATCCTCTATCCTATCCTATCCTCTATCCTATCCTCTCCTCTATCCTATCCTATCCTCTATCCTATCCTATCCTCTATCCTATCCTATCCTCTATCCTATCGAATCCCCTATCGTATCCTCTATCCCATCCTATCCTCTACCCTATCCTATCCGCTATCCTATCCTATTTTCTATCCTATTCAATCCCCTATCGTATCCTCTATCCTATCCTATCATCTATCCTATCGTATCGTCAATCCTATCCTGTCCTCTATCCTATCCTATCCTCCATCCTATCTTATTCTCTATCCTATCCTATCCTCTATACTATCCTATCATCTTTCCTATCCTAACCTCAATCCTTTTCTTCCATCTATCCTATACTATCCTCTATCCTATCCTCTTCTCTATCCTATCCTATCCTCTATCCTATCCTATCCTCTATCCTATCCTATCCGCTACCCTATCATATCCTCTATCCTATCCAATCCCCTATCGTATCCTCTATCCTATCCTATCCTCTATCCTATCCTATCCTCTGTCCTACCCTATCCTCTATCCTATCCTATCCTCTATCCTATCGTATCTTCTATCCTATCCTATCCTCTATCCTATCCTATCCTATCCTCTATCCCATAATATCCTCAATCCTATCCAATCCTATATCCTATCCTCTATCCTATCCTATCCGCTATCCTATCCTATCCGCTATCCTATCCTATTCTCTATCCTATCCTATCCTCTATCCTATCCTATTCTCTATCCTATCCTATCCTCTATCATATCCTATCCTCTATCCTATCCTATCCTCTATCCTATCCTATCCTCTATCCCATCCTATCCTATCCGCTACCCTATCCTATCCTCTATCCTATCATATCCCCATCGTATCCTCTATACTATCCTATCCTCTATGCTATCCTATCCTCAATCCTATCTTATCCTCTATCCTATCCTATCAGCTATCCTATCCTATTCTCTTTCCTATCGTATCCTCTGTCCTATCCTATCCTCTATCCTATCCTATCCGCTATCCTATCCTATCCTCTATCCTATCCTATCCGCTATCCTATCCTATTCTCTATCCTATCCTATCCTCTATCCTATCCTATCCTCTATCCTATCCTATCCTCTATCCTATCCTATCCTCTATCCTATTTTATCCTCTATCATATCCTATTATATCCTCTATTCCATAATATCCTCAATCCTACCCAATCCTCTATCCTATCCTCTATCCTATCCTATCCTCTATCCTATCCTATCCTCTATCCAATCCTATCCTGTAGGCTATCCTATCCTCTCCTCTATCCTATCGTATCCTCTGTCCTATTCTATCCTCTATCCTATCCTATCCTATCCTCTATCCTTTCCAATCCCCTATCGTATCCTCTATCCTATCCTATCCTCTATCCTATCCTATCCTGTATCCTATCCCATCCTCTATCCTATCCTATCTTCTATCCTATCCTATCCTCAATCCTATCCTATCCTCTATCCTATCCTATCCTCCATCCTATCCTATTCTCTATCCTATCCTATCCTATATACTATCCTATCATCTATCCTATCCTATCCTCTATCCTATCCTATCCTCTATCCTATCCTATCCTCTATCCTATCCTATCCTCTATCCTATCCTATTATCTATCCTATCCTATCCTCTATCCTATCGTATCCTCTATCCTATCCTATCCTCTATCCTATCCTATCCGCTATCCTATCCTCTTCTCTATCCTATCCTATCCTCTATCCTATCCCATCCTATCCTATCCTCTATCCCATATTATCCTCAATCCTATCCAATCCTATATCCTATCATCTATCCTAATGTCTATCCTGTCCTATCCTCTATCCTATCCTATCCTCTATCCTATCCTATCCCCTATCCTATCCTATCCTCTATCCTATCCCATCCTCTATGCTATCCTATCCTCTATCCTATAGTCTATCATATCCTATCCTCTATCCTATCCTATCCTCTATCCTATCCTATCCTCTATCCTATCCTATCCTCTATCCTATCCTATCCTCTATCCTATCCTATCCTCTATCCCATAATATCCTCAATCCTATCGAATCCTATATCCTATCCTCTATCCTATCCTATACGCTATCCTATCCTAACCGCAATCCTATCCTATCCGCTATCCTATCCTATTCTCTATCCTATCCTATCCGCTATCCTATCCTATTCTCTATCATATCCTATCCTCTATCCCATCCTATCCTCTATCCTATCCTATGCTCAATCCTATCCTATCCTCTATCTTATCATATCCTCTATCCTATCCTATCCTCTATCCTATCCTATCCTACCCTCTATCATATTCAATCCCCTATCGTATCCTCTATCCTATCCTATCCTCTATCCTATCCTATCCTCTATACTATCCTATCCTCAATCCTGTCCTATCCTCTATCCTATCCTATCCGCTATCCTATCCTATTCTCTATCATATCCTATCCTCTAACCCATCCTATCCTCTATCCTATCCTATCCGCTATCCTATCCTCTTCTCTATCCTATCCTATCCTCTATCCTATCCCATCCTATCCTATCCTCTATCCCATATTATCCTCAATCCTATCCAATCCTATATCCTATTATCTATCCTATCCTCTATCCTATCCTATCCTCTATCCTATCCTATACTCTATCCTATCCTATCCTCTATCCTATCCTATCCACTATCCTATCCTATCCACTATCCTATCCTATCCTCTATCCTATCCTATCCTATCCTCTATCCTATCCTGTCCTCTATCCTATCCTATCCTCTATGCTATCCTATCCTATCCTCTATCCTATCCTATCCTCTATCCTATCCTATCCACTATCCTATTCTATGCTCTATCCTATCCTATCCTCTATCCTATCCTATCCTCTATCCTATCGTATCCTCTATCCTATCCTATCCTCTATCCTATCCTATCCTCTATCCTATCCTATCCTCTATCCTATCCTATCCTCTATCCTATCCTATCCTCTATCCTATCCGATCCTCTATCCTATCCTATCCTCTATCCTATCCTATCCTCTATCCTATCTTATCCTCTATCATATCCTATTATATCCTCTATTCCATAATATCCTCAATCCTACCCAATCCTCTATCCTATCCTCTATCCTCTCCTATCCTCTATCCTATCCTATCCTCTATCCTATCCTATCCTCTATCCTATCCTATCCTCTATCCTATCCTATCCTCTATCCTATCCTATCCTCTATCCTATCCTATTCTCTATCCTATCCTATCCTCTATCCTATCCTATCCTCTATCCTATCCTCTCCTCTATCCTATCCTATCCTCTATCCTATCCTATCCTCTATCCTATCCTTTCCTCTATCGTCTCCTGTCCTCCTTCGTATCGAATCCCCTATCCTATCCTCTATCGTCTCCTATCCTCTATCATATCCAATCCCCTAACCTATCCTCCATCCTATCCTATCCTCTATCCTATCCTATCCTCTATCCTATCCTATCCTCTATCCTATCCTATCCTATCCTCTATCCTATCCTATCCTCTATCCTATCCTATCCTCTATCCTATCGAATCCCCTATCGTATCCTCTATCCCATCCTATCCTCTACCCTATCCTATCCGCTATCCTATCCTATTTTCTATCCTATTCAATCCCCTATCGTATCCTCTATCCTATCCTATCATCTATCCTATCGTATCGTCAATCCTATCCTGTCCTCTATCCTATCCTATCCTCCATCCTATCTTATTCTCTATCCTATCCTATCCTCTATACTATCCTATCATCTTTCCTATCCTAACCTCAATCCTTTTCTTCCATCTATCCTATACTATCCTCTATCCTATCCTCTTCTCTATCCTATCCTATCCTCTATCCTATCCTATCCTCTATCCTATCCTATCCGCTACCCTATCATATCCTCTATCCTATCCAATCCCCTATCGTATCCTCTATCCTATCCTATCCTCTATCCTATCCTATCCTCTGTCCTACCCTATCCTCTATCCTATCCTATCCTCTATCCTATCGTATCTTCTATCCTATCCTATCCTCTATCCTATCCTATCCTATCCTCTATCCCATAATATCCTCAATCCTATCCAATCCTATATCCTATCCTCTATCCTATCCTATCCGCTATCCTATCCTATCCGCTATCCTATCCTATTCTCTATCCTATCCTATCCTCTATCCTATCCTATTCTCTATCCTATCCTATCCTCTATCATATCCTATCCTCTATCCTATCCTATCCTCTATCCTATCCTATCCTCTATCCCATCCTATCCTATCCGCTACCCTATCCTATCCTCTATCCTATCATATCCCCATCGTATCCTCTATACTATCCTATCCTCTATGCTATCCTATCCTCAATCCTATCTTATCCTCTATCCTATCCTATCAGCTATCCTATCCTATTCTCTTTCCTATCGTATCCTCTGTCCTATCCTATCCTCTATCCTATCCTATCCGCTATCCTTTCCAATCCCCTATCGTATCCTCTATCCTATCCTATCCTCTATCCTATCCTATCCTGTATCCTATCCCATCCTCTATCCTATCCTATCTTCTATCCTATCCTATCCTCAATCCTATCCTATCCTCTATCCTATCCTATCCTCCATCCTATCCTATTCTCTATCCTATCCTATCCTATATACTATCCTATCATCTATCCTATCCTATCCTCTATCCTATCCTATCCTCTATCCTATCCTATCCTCTATCCTATCCTATCCTCTATCCTATCCTATCCTCTATCCTATCCTATCCTCTATCCTATCGTATCCTCTATCCTATCCTATCCTCTATCCTATCCTATCCGCTATCCTATCCTCTTCTCTATCCTATCCTATCCTCTATCCTATCCCATCCTATCCTATCCTCTATCCCATATTATCCTCAATCCTATCCAATCCTATATCCTATCATCTATCCTAATGTCTATCCTGTCCTATCCTCTATCCTATCCTATCCTCTATCCTATCCTATCCCCTATCCTATCCTATCCTCTATCCTATCCCATCCTCTATGCTATCCTATCCTCTATCCTATAGTCTATCATATCCTATCCTCTATCCTATCCTATCCTCTATCCTATCCTATCCTCTATCCTATCCTATCCTCTATCCTATCCTATCCTCTATCCTATCCTATCCTCTATCCCATAATATCCTCAATCCTATCCAATCCTATATCCTATCCTCTATCCTATCCTATACGCTATCCTATCCTAACCGCAATCCTATCCTATCCGCTATCCTATCCTATTCTCTATCCTATCCTATCCGCTATCCTATCCTATTCTCTATCATATCCTATCCTCTATCCCATCCTATCCTCTATCCTATCCTATGCTCAATCCTATCCTATCCTCTATCTTATCATATCCTCTATCCTATCCTATCCTCTATCCTATCCTATCCTACCCTCTATCATATTCAATCCCCTATCGTATCCTCTATCCTATCCTATCCTCTATCCTATCCTATCCTCTATACTATCCTATCCTCAATCCTGTCCTATCCTCTATCCTATCCTATCCGCTATCCTATCCTATTCTCTATCATATCCTATCCTCTAACCCATCCTATCCTCTATCCTATCCTATCCGCTATCCTATCCTCTTCTCTATCCTATCCTATCCTCTATCCTATCCCATCCTATCCTATCCTCTATCCCATATTATCCTCAATCCTATCCAATCCTATATCCTATTATCTATCCTATCCTCTATCCTATCCTATCCTCTATCCTATCCTATACTCTATCCTATCCTATCCTCTATCCTATCCTATCCACTATCCTATCCTATCCACTATCCTATCCTATCCTCTATCCTATCCTATCCTATCCTCTATCCTATCCTGTCCTCTATCCTATCCTATCCTCTATCCTATCCTATCCTATCCTCTATCCTATCCTATCCTCTATCCTATCCTATCCACTATCCTATTCTATGCTCTATCCTATCCTATCCTCTATCCTATCCTATCCTCTATCCTATCGTATCCTCTATCCTATCCTATCCTCTATCCTATCCTATCCTCTATCCTATCCTATCCTCTATCCTATCCTATCCTCTATCCTATCCTATCCTCTATCCTATCCGATCCTCTATCCTATCCTATCCTCTATCCTATCCTATCCTCTATCCTATCTTATCCTCTATCATATCCTATTATATCCTCTATTCCATAATATCCTCAATCCTACCCAATCCTCTATCCTATCCTCTATCCTCTCCTATCCTCTATCCTATCCTATCCTCTATCCTATCCTATCCTCTATCCTATCCTATCCTCTATCCTATCCTATCCTCTATCCTATCCTATCCTCTATCCTATCCTATCCTCTATCCTATCCTATCCTCTATCCTATCCTATCCTCTATCCTATCCTATCCTCTATCCTATCCTATCCTCTATCCTATCCTATCCTCTATCCTATCCTATCCTCTATCCTATCCTATCCTCTATCCTATCCTATCCTCTATCGTCTCCTGTCCTCCTTCCTATCCAATCCCCTATCCTATCCTCTATCGTCTCCTATCCTCTATCCTATCCAATCCCCTATCCTATCCTCCATCCTATCCTATCCTCTATCCAATCCTATCCTCTATCCTATCCTATCCTCTATCCTATCCTATCCTATCCTATCCTCTATCCCATAATATCCTCAATCCAATCCAATCCCATATCCTATCCTCTATCCTATCCTCTATCCTATCCTATCCTCTATCCTATCCTATCCTCTATCCTATCCTATCCTCTATCCTATCCTATCCTCTATCCTATCCTATCCTCTATCCTATGCTATCCTCTATTCTATACTATCCTCTACCCTATCCTATCCTCTATCCTATCCTATCCTCTATCCTATCCTATCCTCTATCCTATCCTCTATCCTATCCTATCCACTATCCTATCCTATCCTCTATCCTATCCTATACTCTATCCTATCCTATCCTATCCTCTATCCTATCCTATCCTCTATCCTCTATCCTATCCTATCCTCTATCCTATTCTATCCTCTATCCTATCCTATCCTCTATCCTATCCTATCGTCTATCCTATCCTATCCTCTATCCTATCCTATCCTATCCTCTATCCTATCCTATCCTCCATCCTATCCTATCCTCTATCCTATCCTATCCACTATCCTATCCTATCCTCTATCCTATCCTATACTCTATCCTATCCTATCCTCTATCCTATCCTATCCTCTATCCTCTATCCTATCCTATCCTCTATCCTATTCTATCCTCTATCCTATCCTACCCTCTATCCTATCCAATCCCCTATCGTATCCTCTATCCTATCCTATCCTCTATCCTATCCTATCAGGTATCCTATCCTATCTTCTATCCTATCCTATCCTCAATCCTATCCTATCCTCTATCCTATCCTATCCTCCATCCTATCCTATTCTCTATCCTATCCTATCCTCTATACTATCCTATCCTTTTATCCTATCCTATCCTCTATCCTATCCTATCCTCTATCCTATCCTATCCACTATCCTATCCTATCCTCTATCCTATCCTATCCTCTATCCTATCGTATCCTCTATCCTATCCACTATCCTATTCTATGCTCTATCCTATCCTATCCTCTATCCTTCCTATCCTCTATCCTATCGTATCCTCTATCCTATCCTATCCTCTATCCTATCCTATCCTACACTCTATCCTATTCAATCCCCTATCGTATCCTCTATCCTATCCTATCCTCTATCCTATCCTATCCTCTATACTATCCTATCCTATCCTCTATCCTACCCTATCCTATCCTCTATCCTATCCTATCCTCTATCCTATCCTATCCTCTATCCTATCCTATCCTCTATCCTATCCTATCCTCTATCCTATCCTATCCTCTATCCTATCCTATCCTTTTATCCTATCCTATCCTCTATCCTATCGTATCCTCTATCCTATCCACTATCCTATTCTATGCTCTAACCTATCCTATCCTCTATCCTTCCTATCCTCTATCCTATCGTATCCTCTATCCTATCCTATCCTCTATCCTATCCTATCCTACCATCTATCATATTCAATCCCCTATCGTATCCTCTATCCTATCCTATCCTCTATCCTATCCTATCCTCTATAATATCCTATCCTCAATCCTGTCCTATCCTCTATCCTATCCTATCCGCTATGCTATCCTATTCTCTATCATATCCTATCCTCTACCCCATCCTATCCTCTATCCTATCCTATCCGCTATCCTATCCTCTTCTCTATCCTATCCTATCCTCTATCCTATCCCATCCTATCCTATCCTCTATCCCATATTATCCTCAATCCTATCCAATCCTATATCCTATTATCTATCCTATCCTCTATCCTATCCTATCCTCTATCCTATCCTATACTCTATCCTATCCTATCCTCTATCCTATCCTATCCACTATCCTATCCTATCCACTATCCTATCCTATCCTCTATCCTATCCTATCCTATCCTCTATCCTATCCTGTCCTCTATCCTATCCTATCCTCTATCCTATCCTATCCTATCCTCTATCCTATCCTATCCTCTATCCTATCCTATCCACTATCCTATTCTATGCTCTATCCTATCCTATCCTCTTTCCTATCCTATCCTCTATCCTATCGTATCCTCTATCCTATCCTATCCTCTATCCTATCCTATCCTCTATCCTATCCTATCCTCTAGCCTATCCTATCCACTATCCTATCCTATCCACTATCCTATCCTATCATCTATCCTATTCTATGCTCTATCCTATCCTATCCTCTATCCTATCCTATCCTCTATCCTATCGTATCCTCTATCCTATCGTATCCTCCATCCTATCATATCCTCTATCCTCTATCCTATCCTATCCTCTATCCTATTCTATCCTCTATCCTATCCTATCCTCTATCCTATCCTATCCTCTATCCTATCCTATCCTCTATCCTATCCTATCCTCTATCCTATCCTATCCTCTATCCTATCCTATCCTCTATCCTATCCTATCCTCTATCCTATCCTATCCTCTATCCTATCCTATCCTCTATCCTATCCTATCCTCTATCCTATCCTATCCTCTATCCTATCCTATCCACTATCCTATCCTATCCTCTATCCTATCCTATCCTCTATCCTATCCTATCCTCTATCCTATCCTATCCTCTATCCTATCCGATCCTCTATCCTATCCTATCCTCTATCCTATCCTATCCTCTATCCTATCTTATCCTCTATCATATCCTATTATATCCTCTATTCCATAATATCCTCAATCCTACCCAATCCTCTATGCTATCCTCTATCCTCTCCTATCCTCTATCCTATCCTATCCTCTATCCTATCCTATCCTCTATCCCATAATATCCTCAATCCTATCCAATCCCATATCCTATCCTCTATCCTATCCTCTATCCTATCCTATCCTCTATCCTATCCTATCCTCTATCCTATCCTATCCTCTATCCTATCCTATCCACTATCCTATCCTATCATCTATCCTATCATATACTCTGTACTATCCTATCATCTATCCTCTCCTATCCTCAATCCTTTCCTGTCATCTATCCTATCCTATCCACTATCCTATCCTATGCGCTATCCTATCCTATCCTCTATCCTATCCAATCCCCTATCGTATCCTCTATCCTATCCTATCCTCTATCCTATCCTATCCGCTATCCTATCCTATCCTCTATCCTATCCAATCCCCTATCGTATCCTCTATCCTATCCTATCCTCTATCCTATCCTATCCTCTATCCCATAATATCCTCAATCCTATCCAATCCCATATCCTATCCTCTATCCTATCCTCTATCCTATCCTATCCTCAATGCTATCCTATCCTCTATCCTATCCTATCCTCTATCCTCTCCTATCCTCAATCCTTTCCTGTCATCTATCCTATCCTATCCTCTATCCTATCCTATCCGCTATCCTATCCTATCCTCTATCCTATCCAATCCCCTATCGTATCCTCTATCCTATCCTATCCTCTATCCTATCCTATCCTCTATCCTATCCTATCCTCTATCCTATCCTATCCTCTATCCTATCCTATCCTCTATCCTATCCTATCCTCTATCCTATCCTATCCTCTATCCTATCCTATCCTCTATCCTATCCTATCCTCTATCCTATCCTATCCTCTATCCTATCCTATCCTCTATCCTATCCTATCCTCTATCCTATCCTATCGTCTATCCTATCCTATGCTCTATACTATCCTATCCTCTATCCTATCCTATCCTCTATCCTATCCTATCCTCTATCCTATCCTATCCTCTATCCTATCCTATCCTCTTTCCTATCCTATCCTCTATCCTATCCTATCCTCTATCCTATCCTATCCTCTATCCTATCCTATCCTCTATCCTATCCTATCCTCTATCCTATCCTATCCTCTATCCTATCCTATCCTCTATCCTACCCTATCCTCAATCCTATCCTATCCTCTATCCTTTCGTATCCGCTATCCTATCCATCATCTATCCTATCCTATCCTCTGTACTATCCTATCATCTATCCTCTCCTATCCTCAATCCTTTCCTGTCATCTATCCTATCCTATCCTCTATCCTATCCTATCCGCTATCCTATCCTATCCTCTATCCTATCCAATCCCCTATCGTATCCTCTATCCCATCCTATCCTCTATCCTATTCTATCCGCTATCCTATCCTATTTTCTCTCCTATTCAATCCCCTATCGTATCCTCTATCCTATCCTATCCTCTATCCTATCCTATCCTCTATCCTATCCTATACTCTATCCTATCCTATCCTCTATCCTATCCTATCCTCTATCCTATCCTATCCACTATCCTATCCTATCCTCTATCCTATCCTATCCTCTATCCTATCCTATCCTCTATCCTATCCTATCCTCTATCCTATCCACTATCCTATCCTATCCTCTATCCTATCCTATCCTCTATCCTATCCTATCCTCTATCCTATCCTATCCACTATCCTATCCTATCCACTATCCTATCCTATCCTCTATCCTATCCTATCCTCTATCCTATCCTATCCTCTATCCTATCCAATCCTATATCCTATCATCTATCCTATCGTCTATCCTGTCCTATCCTCTATCCTATCCTATCCTCTATCCTATCCTATCCTCTATCCTATCCTATCCTCTATACTATCCTATCCTCAATCCTGTCCTATCCTCTATCCTATCCTATCCTCTATCCTATCTTATCCTCTATCCTATCCTATCCTCTATCCTATCGAATCCCCTATCGTATCCTCTATCCCATCCTATCCTCTATCCTATCCTATCCTCTATCCTATTCAATCCCCTATCGTATCCTGTATCCTATCCTATCCTCTATCCTATCCTATCCTCTATCCTATCCTATCCGCTACCCTATCATATCCTCTATCCTATCCAATCCCCTATCGTATCCTCTATCCTATCCTATCCTCTATCCTATCCTATCCTCTATCCTATCCAATCTCCTATCGTATCCTCTATCCCATCCTATCCTCTATCCTATCCTATCCGCTATGCTCTCCTATCCTCTATCCTATCCAATCCCCTATCGTATCCTCTATCCTATCCTATCCTCTATGCTATCCTATCATGGATTCTATCCTACCCTCAATCCTTTCCTGTCATCTATCCTATACTATCCTCTATCCTATCCTATCCTCTATCCTATCCTATCCTCTATCCTATCCTATCCTCTATCCTATCCTATCCTCTATCCTATCCTATCCTCTATCCTATCCTATCCTCTATGCTATCCTATCCACTATCCTATCCTATCCTCTATCCTATCCTATCCTCTATCCTATCCTATCCTCTATCCTATCCTATCCACTATCCTCTATCCTATCCTATCCACTATCCTCTATCCTATCCTATCCACTATCCTCTATCCTATCCTATCCACTATCCTATCCTATCCTCTATCGTATCCTATCCTCTATCCTATCCTATCCTCTATCCTATCCTATCCGCTATCCTATCCTATCCTCTATCCTATCCTCTTCTCTATAATATCCTCTATCCTATCCTATCCTCTATCCTATCCTATCCGCTATCCTATCCTATCCTCTATCCTATCCTCTTCTCTATAATATCCTCTATCCTATCGTATCCTCTATCCTATCCAATCCTCCGTCCAATCCTGTCCTCTATAATATCGTATCCTCTATCATATCCTATCCTCTTCCCTATAATATCCTCTATCCTATCCTCTATCCTATCCACTATCATATCCTCTATCCTATAATATCCTCCATTATATCCAATCCTCTACTTTATAATATCCTCTATCCAATCCCCTATCCTATCCTCTATCCTATCCTATCCTATCCCCTATCCTATCCTATCCTCTACCCTATCCTATCCTCTATCCTATCATATCCCCTATCGTATCCTCTATCCTATCCTATCCTCTATCCTATGCTATCCTCTATCCTATCCTATCCTCTATCCTATGCTATCCTCTATCCTATCCTATCCTCTATCCTACCCTATCCTCAATCCTATCCTATCCTCTATCCTATCCTATCCGCTATCCTATCCTCTATCCTATCCTATCCGCTATCCTATCCTATCATCTATCCTATCCTATCCTCAATCCTTTCCTGTCATCTATCCTATCCTATCCTCAATCCTATCCTATCCTTTTATCCTATCCTATCCTCTATCCTATCCTATCCACTATCCTATCCTATCCACTATTCTATCCTATCCTCTATCCTATCCTATCCTCTATCCTATCCTATCCTCTATCCTATCCTATCCTCTATCCTATCCACTATCCTATTCTATGCTCTATCCTATCCTATCCTCTATCCTATCCTATCCTCTATCCTATCGTATCCTCTATCCTATCCTATCCTGTATCCTATCCTATCCTACCCTCTATCCTATTCAATCCCTTATCGTATCCTCTATCCTATCCTATCCTCTATCCTATCCTATCCTCTATACTATCCTATCCTCAATCCTGTCCTATCCTCTATCCTATCCTATCCGCTATCCTATCCTATTCTCTATCATATCCTATCCTCTAACCCATCCTATCCTCTATCCTATCCTATCCTCAATCCTATCCTATCCTCTATCCTATCCTATCCGCTATCCTATTCAATCCCCTATCGTATCCTCTATCCTATCCTATCATCTATCCTATCCTATCCTCTATTCTATCCTATCCTCTATCCTATCCTATCCTCTATGCTATCCTATCCTCTATCCTATCCTATCCTCTATACTATCCTATCCTCTATCCTATCCTATCCTCTATCCTATCCTATCCTCTATCCTATCCTATCCTCTATCCTATCCTATCCTCTATCCTATCCTATCCTCTATGCTATCCTATCCACTATCCTATCCTATCCTCTATCCTATCCTATCCTCTATCCTATCCTATCCTCTATCCTATCCTATCCACTATCCTCTATCCTATCCTATCCACTATCCTCTATCCTATCCTATCCGCTACCCTATCATATCCTCTATCCTATCCAATCCCCTATCGTATCCTCTATCCTATCCTATCCTCTATCCTATCCTATCCTCTATCCTATCCAATCTCCTATCGTATCCTCTATCCCATCCTATCCTCTATCCTATCCTATCCGCTATGCTCTCCTATCCTCTATCCTATCCAATCCCCTATCGTATCCTCTATCCTATCCTATCCTCTATGCTATCCTATCATGGATTCTATCCTACCCTCAATCCTTTCCTGTCATCTATCCTATACTATCCTCTATCCTATCCTATCCTCTATCCTATCCTATCCTCTATCCTATCCTATCCTCTATCCTATCCTATCCTCTATCCTATCCTATCCTCTATCCTATCCTATCCTCTATGCTATCCTATCCACTATCCTATCCTATCCTCTATCCTATCCTATCCTCTATCCTATCCTATCCTCTATCCTATCCTATCCACTATCCTCTATCCTATCCTATCCACTATCCTCTATCCTATCCTATCCACTATCCTCTATCCTATCCTATCCACTATCCTATCCTATCCTCTATCGTATCCTATCCTCTATCCTATCCTATCCTCTATCCTATCCTATCCGCTATCCTATCCTATCCTCTATCCTATCCTCTTCTCTATAATATCCTCTATCCTATCCTATCCTCTATCCTATCCTATCCGCTATCCTATCCTATCCTCTATCCTATCCTCTTCTCTATAATATCCTCTATCCTATCGTATCCTCTATCCTATCCAATCCTCCGTCCAATCCTGTCCTCTATAATATCGTATCCTCTATCATATCCTATCCTCTTCCCTATAATATCCTCTATCCTATCCTCTATCCTATCCACTATCATATCCTCTATCCTATAATATCCTCCATTATATCCAATCCTCTACTTTATAATATCCTCTATCCAATCCCCTATCCTATCCTCTATCCTATCCTATCCTATCCCCTATCCTATCCTATCCTCTACCCTATCCTATCCTCTATCCTATCATATCCCCTATCGTATCCTCTATCCTATCCTATCCTCTATCCTATGCTATCCTCTATCCTATCCTATCCTCTATCCTATGCTATCCTCTATCCTATCCTATCCTCTATCCTACCCTATCCTCAATCCTATCCTATCCTCTATCCTATCCTATCCGCTATCCTATCCTCTATCCTATCCTATCCGCTATCCTATCCTATCATCTATCCTATCCTATCCTCAATCCTTTCCTGTCATCTATCCTATCCTATCCTCAATCCTATCCTATCCTTTTATCCTATCCTATCCTCTATCCTATCCTATCCACTATCCTATCCTATCCACTATTCTATCCTATCCTCTATCCTATCCTATCCTCTATCCTATCCTATCCTCTATCCTATCCTATCCTCTATCCTATCCACTATCCTATTCTATGCTCTATCCTATCCTATCCTCTATCCTATCCTATCCTCTATCCTATCGTATCCTCTATCCTATCCTATCCTGTATCCTATCCTATCCTACCCTCTATCCTATTCAATCCCCTATCGTATCCTCTATCCTATCCTATCCTCTATCCTATCCTATCCTCTATACTATCCTATCCTCAATCCTGTCCTATCCTCTATCCTATCCTATCCGCTATCCTATCCTATTCTCTATCATATCCTATCCTCTAACCCATCCTATCCTCTATCCTATCCTATCCTCAATCCTATCCTATCCTCTATCCTATCCTATCCGCTATCCTATTCAATCCCCTATCGTATCCTCTATCCTATCCTATCATCTATCCTATCCTATCCTCTATTCTATCCTATCCTCTATCCTATCCTATCCTCTATGCTATCCTATCCTCTATCCTATCCTATCCTCTATACTATCCTATCCTCTATCCTATCCTATCCTCTATCCTATCCTATCCTCTACCCTATCCTATCCTCTATCCTATCCTATCCTCTATCCTATCTTATCCTCCATCCTATCTTATTCTCTATCCTATCCTATCCTAACCTCAATGCTTTTCTTCCATCTATCCTATACTATCCTCTATCCTATCCTATTCTCTATCCTATCCTATCCTCTATCCTATCCTATCCTCTATCCTATCCTATCCGCTACCCTATCATATCCTCTATCCTATCCAATCCCCTATCGTATCCACTATCCTATCCTATCCTCTATCCTATCCTATCCTCTATCCTACCCTATCCTCTATCCTATCCTATCCTCTATCCTATCCTATCTTCTATCCTATCCTATCCTCTATCCTATCCTATCCTATCCTCTATCCTATCCTATCCTCTATCCTATCCTATCTTCTATCCTATCCTATCCTCTATCCTATCCTATCCTATAGTCTATCCCATAATATCCTCAATCCTATCCAATCCTATATCCTATCCTCTATCCTATCCTATCCTCTATCCTATCCTATCCTCTATCATATCCTATCCTCTATCCTATCCTATCCTCTATCCTATCCTATCCTCTATCCCATCCTATCCTATCCGCTACCCTATCCTATCCTCTATCCTATCATATCCCCTATCGTATCCTCTATCCTATCCTATCCTCTATCCTATGCTATCCTCTATCCTATCCTATCCTCTATCCTACCCTATCCTCAATCCTATCCTATCCTCTATCCTATCCTATCCGCTATCCTATCCTCTATCCTATCCTATCCGCTATCCTATCCTATCATCTATCCTATCCTATCCTCAATCCTTTCCTGTCATCTATCCTATCCTATCCTCTATCCTATCCTATCCGCTATCCTATCCTATCCTCTATCCTATCCAATCCCCTATCGTATCCTCTATCCTATCCTATCCTCTATGCTATCCTATCCTCAATCCTATCTCACCCTCTATCCTATCATATCTGCTATCCTATCCTATTCTCTATCCTATCGTATCCTCTATCCTATCCTATCCTCTATCCTATCCTATCCGCTATCAAATCCTATCCTCTATCCTATCCTATCCACTATCCTATCCTATCCTCTATCCTATCCTATCCTCTATCCTATCCTATCCTCTATCCTATCCTATCCTCTATCCTATCCTATCCTCTATCCTATCCTATCCTACCCTCTATCATATTCAATCCCCTATCGTATCCTCTATCCTATCCTATCCTCTATCCTATCCTATCCTCTATACTATCCTATCCTCAATCCTGTCCTATCCTCTATCCTATCCTATCCGCTATCCTATCCTATTCTCTATCATATCCTATCCTCTATGCTATCCTATCCTCTATCCTATCCTATCCTCTATACTATCCTATCCTCTATCCTATCCTATCCTCTATCCTATCCTATCCTCTACCCTATCCTATCCTCTATCCTATCCTATCCTCTATCCTATCTTATCCTCCATCCTATCTTATTCTCTATCCTATCCTATCCTAACCTCAATGCTTTTCTTCCATCTATCCTATACTATCCTCTATCCTATCCTATTCTCTATCCTATCCTATCCTCTATCCTATCCTATCCTCTATCCTATCCTATCCGCTACCCTATCATATCCTCTATCCTATCCAATCCCCTATCGTATCCACTATCCTATCCTATCCTCTATCCTATCCTATCCTCTATCCTACCCTATCCTCTATCCTATCCTATCCTCTATCCTATCCTATCTTCTATCCTATCCTATCCTCTATCCTATCCTATCCTATCCTCTATCCTATCCTATCCTCTATCCTATCCTATCTTCTATCCTATCCTATCCTCTATCCTATCCTATCCTATAGTCTATCCCATAATATCCTCAATCCTATCCAATCCTATATCCTATCCTCTATCCTATCCTATCCTCTATCCTATCCTATCCTCTATCATATCCTATCCTCTATCCTATCCTATCCTCTATCCTATCCTATCCTCTATCCCATCCTATCCTATCCGCTACCCTATCCTATCCTCTATCCTATCATATCCCCTATCGTATCCTCTATCCTATCCTATCCTCTATCCTATGCTATCCTCTATCCTATCCTATCCTCTATCCTACCCTATCCTCAATCCTATCCTATCCTCTATCCTATCCTATCCGCTATCCTATCCTCTATCCTATCCTATCCGCTATCCTATCCTATCATCTATCCTATCCTATCCTCAATCCTTTCCTGTCATCTATCCTATCCTATCCTCTATCCTATCCTATCCGCTATCCTATCCTATCCTCTATCCTATCCAATCCCCTATCGTATCCTCTATCCTATCCTATCCTCTATGCTATCCTATCCTCAATCCTATCTCACCCTCTATCCTATCATATCTGCTATCCTATCCTATTCTCTATCCTATCGTATCCTCTATCCTATCCTATCCTCTATCCTATCCTATCCGCTATCAAATCCTATCCTCTATCCTATCCTATCCACTATCCTATCCTATCCTCTATCCTATCCTATCCTCTATCCTATCCTATCCTCTATCCTATCCTATCCTCTATCCTATCCTATCCTACCCTCTATCATATTCAATCCCCTATCGTATCCTCTATCCTATCCTATCCTCTATCCTATCCTATCCTCTATACTATCCTATCCTCAATCCTGTCCTATCCTCTATCCTATCCTATCCGCTATCCTATCCTATTCTCTATCATATCCTATCCTCTACCCCATCCTATCCTCTATCCTATCCTATCCGCTATCCTTTCCTCTTCTCTATCCTATCCTATCCTCTATCCTATCCCATCCTATCCTATCCTCTATCCCATATTATCCTCAATCCTATCCAATCCTATATCCTATTATCTATCCTATCCTCTATCCTATCCTATCCTCTATCCTATCCTATACTCTATCCTATCCTATCCTCTATCCTATCCTATCCACTATCCTATCCTATCCACTATCCTATCCTATCCTCTATCCTATCCTATCCTGTCCTCTATCCTATCCTGTCCTCTATCCTATCCTATCCTCTATCCTATCCTATCCTATCCTCTATCCTATCCTATCCTCTATCCTATCCTATCCACTATCCTATTCTATGCTCTATCCTATCCTATCCTCTATCCTATCCTATCCTCTATCCTATCGTATCCTCTATCCTATCCTATCCTCTATCCTATCCTATCCTCTATCCTATCCTATCCTCTATCCTATCCTATCCTCTATCCTATCCGATCCTCTATCCTATCCTATCCTCTATCCTATCCTATCCTCTATCCTATCTTATCCTCTATCATATCCTATTATATCCTCTATTCCATAATATCCTCAATCCTACCCAATCCTCTATCCTATCCTCTATCCTCTCCTATCCTCTATCCTATCCTATCCTCTATCCTATCCTATCCTCTATCCCATAATATCCTCAATCCTATCCAATCCCATATCCTATCCTCTATCCTATCCTCTATCCTATCCTATCCTCTATCCTATCCTATCCTCTATCCTATCCTATCCTCTATCCTATCCTATCCGCTACCCTAGCATATCCTCTATCCTATCCAATCCCCTATCGTATAAACTATCCTATCCTATCATCTATCCTATCATATCCTCTGTACTATCCTATCATCTATCCTCTCCTATCCTCAATCCTTTCCTGTCATCTATCCTATCCTATCCACTATCCTATCCTATCCGCTATCCTATCCTATCCTCTATCCTATCCAATCCCCTATCGTATCCTCTATCCTATCCTATCCTCTATCCTATCCTATCCGCTATCCTATCCTATCCTCTATCCTATCCAATCCCCTATCGTATCCTCTATCCTATCCTATCCTCTATCCTATCCTATCCTCTATCCTATGCTATCCTCTATCCTATCCTATCCTCTATCCTACCCTATCCTCAATCCTATCCTATCCTCTATCCTATCCTATCCGCTATCCTATCCTCTATCCTATCCTATCCGCTATCCTATCCTATCATCTATCCTATCCTATCCTCAATCCTTTCCTGTCATCTATCCTATCCTATCCTCTATCCTATCCTATCCGCTATCCTATCCTATCCTCTATCCTATCCAATCCCCTATCGTATCCTCTATCCTATCCTATCCTCTATGCTATCCTATCCTCAATCCTATCTCACCCTCTATCCTATCATATCTGCTATCCTATCCTATTCTCTATCCTATCGTATCCTCTATCCTATCCTATCCTCTATCCTATCCTATCCGCTATCAAATCCTATCCTCTATCCTATCCTATCCACTATCCTATCCTATCCTCTATCCTATCCTATCCTCTATCCTATCCTATCCTCTATCCTATCCTATCCTCTATCCTATCCTATCCTACCCTCTATCATATTCAATCCCCTATCGTATCCTCTATCCTATCCTATCCTCTATCCTATCCTATCCTCTATACTATCCTATCCTCAATCCTGTCCTATCCTCTATCCTATCCTATCCGCTATCCTATCCTATTCTCTATCATATCCTATCCTCTACCCCATCCTATCCTCTATCCTATCCTATCCGCTATCCTTTCCTCTTCTCTATCCTATCCTATCCTCTATCCTATCCCATCCTATCCTATCCTCTATCCCATATTATCCTCAATCCTATCCAATCCTATATCCTATTATCTATCCTATCCTCTATCCTATCCTATCCTCTATCCTATCCTATACTCTATCCTATCCTATCCTCTATCCTATCCTATCCACTATCCTATCCTATCCACTATCCTATCCTATCCTCTATCCTATCCTATCCTGTCCTCTATCCTATCCTGTCCTCTATCCTATCCTATCCTCTATCCTATCCTATCCTATCCTCTATCCTATCCTATCCTCTATCCTATCCTATCCACTATCCTATTCTATGCTCTATCCTATCCTATCCTCTATCCTATCCTATCCTCTATCCTATCGTATCCTCTATCCTATCCTATCCTCTATCCTATCCTATCCTCTATCCTATCCTATCCTCTATCCTATCCTATCCTCTATCCTATCCGATCCTCTATCCTATCCTATCCTCTATCCTATCCTATCCTCTATCCTATCTTATCCTCTATCATATCCTATTATATCCTCTATTCCATAATATCCTCAATCCTACCCAATCCTCTATCCTATCCTCTATCCTCTCCTATCCTCTATCCTATCCTATCCTCTATCCTATCCTATCCTCTATCCCATAATATCCTCAATCCTATCCAATCCCATATCCTATCCTCTATCCTATCCTCTATCCTATCCTATCCTCTATCCTATCCTATCCTCTATCCTATCCTATCCTCTATCCTATCCTATCCGCTACCCTAGCATATCCTCTATCCTATCCAATCCCCTATCGTATAAACTATCCTATCCTATCATCTATCCTATCATATCCTCTGTACTATCCTATCATCTATCCTCTCCTATCCTCAATCCTTTCCTGTCATCTATCCTATCCTATCCACTATCCTATCCTATCCGCTATCCTATCCTATCCTCTATCCTATCCAATCCCCTATCGTATCCTCTATCCTATCCTATCCTCTATCCTATCCTATCCGCTATCCTATCCTATCCTCTATCCTATCCAATCCCCTATCGTATCCTCTATCCTATCCTATCCTCTATCCTATCCTATCCTCTATCCCATTATATCCTCAATCCTATCCAATCCCATATCCTATCCTCTATCCTATCCTCTATCCTATCCTATCCTCAATGCTATCCTATCCTCTATCCTATCCTATCCTCTATCCTCTCCTATCCTCAATCCTTTCCTGTCATCTATCCTATCCTATCCTCTATCCTATCCTATCCGCTATCCTATCCTATCCTCTATCCTATCCAATCCCCTATCGTATCCTCTATCCTATCCTATCCTCTATCCTATCCTATCCTCTATCCTATCCTATCCTCTATCCTATCCTATCCTCTATCCTATCCTATCCTCTATCCTATCCTATCCTCTATCCTATCCTATCCTCTATCCTATCCTATCCTCTATCCTATCCTATCCTCTATCCTATCCTATCCTCTATCCTATCCTATCCTCTATCCTATCCTATCCTCTATCCTATCCTATCCTCTATCCTATCCTATCCTCTATCCTATCCTATCCTCTATCCTATCCTATCCTCTATCCTATCCTATCGTCTATCCTATCCTATGCTCTATACTATCCTATCCTCTATCCTATCCTATCCTCTATCCTATCCTATCCTCTATCCTATCCTATCCTCTATCCTATCCTATCCTCTATCCTATCCTATCCTCTATCCTATCCTATCCTCTATCCTATCCTATCCTCTATCCTATCCTATCCTCTATCCTATCCTATCCTCTATCCTACCCTATCCTCAATCCTATCCTATCCTCTATCCTTTCGTATCCGCTATCCTATCCATCATCTATCCTATCCTATCCTCTGTACTATCCTATCATCTATCCTCTCCTATCCTCAATCCTTTCCTGTCATCTATCCTATCCTATCCTCTATCCTATCCTATCCGCTATCCTATCCTATCCTCTATCCTATCCAATCCCCTATCGTATCCTCTATCCCATCCTTTCCTCTATCCTATTCTATCCGCTATCCTATCCTATTTTCTCTCCTATTCAATCCCCTATCGTATCCTCTATCCTATCCTATCCTCTATCCTATCCTATCCTCTATCCTATCCTATACTCTATCCTATCCTATCCTCTATCCTATCCTATCCTCTATCCTATCCTATCCACTATCCTATAATATCCTCTATCCTATCCTATCCTCTATCCTATCCTATCCTATCCTCTATCCTATCCTATCCTCTATCCTATCCACTATCCTATCCTATCCGCTATCCTATCCTATCCTCTATCCTATCCTATCCTCTATCCTATCCTATCCACTATCCTATCCTATCCACTATCCTATCCTATCCTCTATCCTATCCTATCCTCTATCCTATCCTATCCTCTATCCTATCCAATCCTATATCCTATCATCTATCCTATCGTCTATCCTGTCCTATCCTCTATCCTATCCTATCCTCTATCCTATCCTATCCTCTATCCAATCCTATCCTCTATACTATCCTATCCTCAATCCTGTCCTATCCTCTATCCTATCCTATCCTCTATCCTATCTTATCCTCTATCCTATCCTATCCTCTATCCTATCGAATCCCCTATCGTATCCTCTATCCCATCCTATCCTCTATCCTATCCTATCCTCTATCCTATTCAATCCCCTATTGTATCCTCTATCCTATCCTATCCTCTATCCTATCCTATCCTCTATCCTATCCTATCCGCTACCCTATCATATCCTCTATCCTATCCAATCCCCTATCGTATCCTCTATCCTATCCTATCCTCTATCCTACCCTATCCTCTACCCTATCCTATCCTCTATCCTATCCTATCCTATCCTCTATCCTATCCTATCCTATCCTCTATCCTATCCAATCTCCTATCGTATCCTCTATCCCATCCTATCCTCTATCCTATCCTATCCGCTATGCTCTCCTATCCTCTATCCTATCCAATCCCCTATCGTATCCTCTATCCTATCCTATCCTCTATGCTATCCTATCATGGATTCTATCCTACCCTCAATCCTTTCCTGTCATCTATCCTATACTATCCTCTATCCTATCCTATCCTCTATCCTATCCTATCCTCTATCCTATCCTATCCTCTATCCTATCCTATCCTCTATCCTATCCTATCCTCTATCCTATCCTATCCTCTATCCTATCCTTATCCTCATCCTATCCTATCCTCTATCCTATCCTATCCTCTATCCTATCCTATCCACTATCCTATCCTATCCTCTATCCTATCCTATCCTCTATCCTATCCTATCCTCTATCCTATCCTATCCACTATCCTCTATCCTATCCTATCCACTATCCTCTATCCTATCCTATCCACTATCCTATCCTATCCTCTATCGTATCCTATCCTCTATCCTATCCTATCCTCTATCCTATCCTATCCGCTATCCTATCCTATCCTCTATCCTATCCTCTTCTCTATAATATCCTCTATCCTATCGTATCCTCTATCCTATCCAATCCTCCGTCCAATCCTGTCCTCTATAATATCGTATCCTCTATCATATCCTATCCTCTTTCCTATAATATCCTCTATCCTATCCTCTATCCTATCCACTATCATATCCTCTATCCTATAATATCCTCCATTATATCCAATCCTCTACTTTATAATATCCTCTATCCAATCCCCTATCCTATCCTCTATCCTATCCTATCCTATCCCCTATCCTATCCTATCCTCTACCCTATCCTATCCTCTATCCTATCATATCCCCTATCGTATCCTCTATCCTATCCTATCCTCTATCCTATGCTATCCTCTATCCTATCCTATCCTCTATCCTACCCTATCCTCAATCCTATCCTATCCTCTATCCTATCCTATCCGCTATCCTATCCTCTATCCTATCCTATCCGCTATCCTATCCTATCATCTATCCTATCCTATCCTCAATCCTTTCCTGTCATCTATCCTATCCTATCCTCAATCCTATCCTATCCTTTTATCCTATCCTATCCTCTATCCTATCCTATCCACTATCCTATCCTATCCACTATTCTATCCTATCCTCTATCCTATCCTATCCTCTATCCTATCCTATCCTCTATCCTATCCACTATCCTACTCTATGCTCTATCCTATCCTATCCTCTATCCTATCCTATCCTCTATCCTATCGTATCCTCTATCCTATCCTATCCTGTATCCTATCCTATCCTACCCTCTATCCTATTCAATCCCCTATCGTATCCTCTATCCTATCCTATCCTCTATCCTATCCTATCCTCTATACTATCCTATCCTCAATCCTGTCCTATCCTCTATCCTATCCTATCCGCTATCCTATCCTATTCTCTATCATATCCTATCCTCTAACCCATCCTATCCTCTATCCTATCCTATCCTCAATCCTATCCTATCCTCTATCCTATCCTATCCGCTATCCTATTCAATCCCCTATCGTATCCTCTATCCTATCCTATCCTCTACCCTATCCTATCCTCTATCCTATCCTATCCTCTATCCTATCTTATCCTCCATCCTATCTTATTCTCTATCCTATCCTATCCTAACCTCAATGCTTTTCTTCCATCTATCCTATACTATCCTCTATCCTATCCTATTCTCTATCCTATCCTATCCTCTATCCTATCCTATCCTCTATCCTATCCTATCCGCTACCCTATCATATCCTCTATCCTATCCAATCCCCTATCGTATCCACTATCCTATCCTATCCTCTATCCTATCCTATCCTCTATCCTACCCTATCCTCTATCCTATCCTATCCTCTATCCTATCCTATCTTCTATCCTATCCTATCCTCTATCCTATCCTATCCTCTATCCTATCCTATCCTCTATCCCATCCTATCCTATCCGCTACCCTATCCTATCCTCTATCCTATCATATCCCCTATCGTATCCTCTATCCTACCCTATCCTCTATCCTATGCTATCCTCTATCCTATCCTATCCTCTATCCTACCCTATCCTCAATCCTATCCTATCCTCTATCCTATCCTATCCGCTATCCTATCCTCTATCCTATCCTATCCTCTATCCTATCCTATCCACTATCCTCTATCCTATCCTATCAACTATCCTCTATCCTATCCTATCCACTATCCTATCCTATCCTCTATCGTATCCTATCCTCTATCCTATCCTATCCTCTATCCTATCCTATCCGCTATCCTATCCTATCCTCTATCCTATCCTCTTCTCTATAATATCCTCTATCCTATCGTATCCTCTATCCTATCCAATCCTCCGTCCAATCCTGTCCTCTATAATATCGTATCCTCTATCATATCCTATCCTCTTTCCTATAATATCCTCTATCCTATCCTCTATCCTATCCACTATCATATCCTCTATCCTATAATATCCTCCATTATATCCAATCCTCTACTTTATAATATCCTCTATCCAATCCCCTATCCTATCCTCTATCCTATCCTATCCTATCCCCTATCCTATCCTATCCTCTACCCTATCCTATCCTCTATCCTATCATATCCCCTATCGTATCCTCTATCCTATCCTATCCTCTATCCTATGCTATCCTCTATCCTATCCTATCCTCTATCCTTTGCTATCCTCTATCCTATCCTATCCTCTATCCTACCCTATCCTCAATCCTATCCTATCCTGTATCCTATCCTATCCGCTATCCTATCCTCTATCCTATCCTATCCGCTATCCTATCCTATCATCTATCCTATCCTATCCTCAATCCTTTCCTGTCATCTATCCTATCCTATCCTCAATCCTATCCTATCCTTTTATCCTATCCTATCCTCTATCCTATCCTATCCACTATCCTATCCTATCCACTATTCTATCCTATCCTCTATCCTATCCTATCCTCTATCCTATCCTATCCTCTATCCTATCCACTATCCTATTCTATGCTCTATCCTATCCTATCCTCTATCCTATCCTATCCTCTATCCTATCGTATCCTCTATCCTATCCTATCCTGTATCCTATCCTATCCTACCCTCTATCCTATTCAATCCCCTATCGTATCCTCTATCCTATCCTATCCTCTATCCTATCCTATCCTCTATACTATCCTATCCTCAATCCTATCCTATCCGCTATCCTATCCTATTCTCTATCATATCCTATCCTCTAACCCATCCTATCCTCTATCCTATCCTATCCTCAATCCTATCCTATCCTCTATCCTATCCTATCCGCTATCCTATTCAATCCCCTATCGTATCCTCTATCCTATCCTATCATCTATCCTATCCTATCCTCTATTCTATCCTATCCTCTATCCTATCCTATCCTCTATGCTATCCTATCCTCTATCCTATCCTATCCTCTATACTATCCTATCCTCTATCCTATCCTATCCTCTATCCTATCCTATCCTCTACCCTATCCTATCCTCTATCCTATCCTATCCTCTATCCTATCTTATCCTCCATCCTATCTTATTCTCTATCCTATCCTATCCTAACCTCAATGCTTTTCTTCCATCTATCCTATACTATCCTCTATCCTATCCTATTCTCTATCCTATCCTATCCTCTATCCTATCCTATCCTCTATCCTATCCTATCCGCTACCCTATCATACCCTCTATCCTATCCAATCCCCTATCGTATCCACTATCCTATCCTATCCTCTATCCTATCCTATCCTCTATCCTACCCTATCCTCTATCCTATCCTATCCTATCTTCTATCCTATCCTATCCTCTATCCTATCCTATCCTATCCTCTATCCTATCCTATCCTCTATCCTATCCTATCTTCTATCCTATCCTATCCTCTATCCTATCCTATCCTATAGTCTATCCCATAATATCCTCAATCCTATCCAATCCTATATCCTATCCTCTATCCTATCCTATCCTCTATCCTATCCTATCCTCTATCATATCCTATCCTCTATCCTATCCTATCCTCTATCCTATCCTATCCTCTATCCCATCCTATCCTATCCGCTACCCTATCCTATCCTCTATCCTATCATATCCCCTATCGTATCCTCTATCCTATCCTATCCTCTATCCTATGCTATCCTCTATCCTATCCTATCCTCTATCCTACCCTATCCTCAATCCTATCCTATCCTCTATCCTATCCTATCCGCTATCCTATCCTCTATCCTATCCTATCCGCTATCCTATCCTATCATCTATCCTATCCTATCCTCAATCCTTTCCTGTCATCTATCCTATCCTATCCTCTATCCTATCCTATAAGCTATCCTATCCTATCCTCTATCCTATCCTCTATCCTATCATCTATCCTCAATCCTAGCCTTTCCTGTATCCTATCCAATCCTCTATCCTATCCTGTCCTCTATCCTATCCTATCCTCTATCCTATCCTATCCTCTGTCCTATCCTATCCTCTATCCTATCCTATCCTCTATCCTATCCTATCCTGTATCCTATCCAATCCTCTATCCTATCCTATCCTCTATCCTATCCTATCCTCTATCCTATCCTATCCTCTATCATATCCTATCCTCTATCCTATCCTATCCTCTATCCTATCCTATCCTCTATCCTATCCTATCCTCTATTCTATCCTATCCTCTATCCTATCCTATCCTCTATCCTATCCTATCATCTATCCTATCCTATCCTCTATCCTATCCTCTATCGTATCCTATCATCTATCCTCTATCCTATCCAATCCTCTATCCTATCCTCTATCCTATCCTCTATCCTATCCTCTATCCTATCATCTATCCTCAATCCTAGCCTTTCCTGTATCCTGTCCAATCCTCTATCCTATCCTGTCCTCTATCCTATCCTATCCTCTATCCTATCATATCATCTATCCTATCCTATCCTCTATCCTATCCTATCTTCTATCCTATCCAATCGTCTATCCTATCCTATCATCTATCCTCAATCCTATCCTTTCCTGTATCCTAGCCAATCCTCTATCCTATCCTATCCTCTATCCTATCCTATCCTCTATCCTATCCTATCCTCTATCCTATCCTATCCTCTATTCTATCCTATCCACTATCCTATCCTATCGTCTATCCTATCCTATCCTCTATCCTATCCTCTATCCTATCCTCTATCCTATCCTCTATCCTATCCTCTATCCTATCCTATCCTCTATCCTATCCTATCCTCTATCATATCCTATCCTCTATCCTATCCTATCATCTATCCTCTATCCTATCCAATCCTCTATCCTAGCCTATCCTCTACCCTATCATATCCTCTATCCTATAATATGATCTATCCTATCCTATCCTCTATCCAATCCTCTATCCTATCCTATCCTCTATTCTATCCTATCCTCTATCCTGTCCTATCCTCTTTCCTATCCTATCCTCTATCCTACCCTATCCTATATCCTATCCTATCCTCTATCCTATCCTATCCTCTATCCTATCCTATCTTCTATCCTATCCTATCCTCTATCCTATCCTCTATCGTATCCTATCATCTATCCTCTATCCTATCCAATCCTCTATCCTATCCTCTATCCTATCCTGTATCCTATCCTCTATCCTATCATCTATCCTCAATCCTAGCCTTTCCTGTATCCTGTCCAATCCTCTATCCTATCCTGTCCTCTATCCTATCCTATCCTCTATCCTATCATATCATCTATGCTGTCCTATCATCTATCCTATCCTATCCTCTATCCTATCCTATCCTCTATCCTATCCTATCCTCTATCCTATCCTATCGTCTATCCTATCCTCTATCCTATCCTATCCTCTATCCTATCCTATCCTCTATCATATGCTATCCTCTATGCTATCCTATCCTGTATCCTATCCTATCCTCTATCCTATCCTATCCTCTTTCCTATCCTATCCTCTATCCTACCCTATCCTATATCCTATCCTATCCTCTATCCTATCCTATCCTCTATCCTATCCTATCCTCTATCCTATCCTATCTTCTATCCTATCCTATCCTCTATCCTATCCTCTATCGTATCCTATCATCTATCCTCTATCCTATCCAATCCTCTATCCTATCCTCTATCCTATCCTCTATCCTATCCTCTATCCTATCATCTATCCTCAATCTTAGCCTTTCCTGTATCCTGTCCAATCCTCTATCCTATCCTGTCCTCTATCCTATCCTATCCTCTATCATATCATATCATCTATCCTATCCTATCATCTATCCTATCCTATCCTCTATCCTATCCTATCCTCTATCCTATCCTATCATCTATCCTATCCTATCCTCTATCCTATCCTCTATCGTATCCTATCATCTATCCTCTATCCTATCCAATCCTCTATCCTATCCTCTATCCTATCCTCTATCCTATCCTCTATCCTATCATCTATCCTCAATCCTAGCCTTTCCTGTATCCTGTCCAATCCTCTATCCTATCCTGTCCTCTATCCTATCCTATCCTCTATCCTATCATATCATCTATCCTATCCTATCCTCTATCCTATCCTATCTTCTATCCTATCCAATCCTCTATCCTATCCTATCATCTATCCTCAATCCTATCCTTTCCTGTATCCTAGCCAATCCTCTATCCTATCCTATCCTCTATCCTATCCTATCCTCTATCCTATCCTATCCTCTATCCTATCCTATCCTCTATTCTATCCTATCCACTATCCTATCCTATCGTCTATCCTATCCTATCCTCTATCCTATCCTCTATCCTATCCTCTATCCTATCCTCTATCCTATCCTCTATCCTATCCTATCCTCTATCCTATCCTATCCTCTATCATATCCTATCCTCTATCCTATCCTATCATCTATCCTCTATCCTATCCAATCCTCTATCCTAGCCTATCCTCTACCCTATCATATCCTCTATCCTATAATATGATCTATCCTATCCTATCCTCTATCCAATCCTCTATCCTATCCTATCCTCTATTCTATCCTATCCTCTATCCTGTCCTATCCTCTTTCCTATCCTATCCTCTATCCTACCCTATCCTATATCCTATCCTATCCTCTATCCTATCCTATCCTCTATCCTATCCTATCTTCTATCCTATCCTATCCTCTATCCTATCCTCTATCGTATCCTATCATCTATCCTCTATCCTATCCAATCCTCTATCCTATCCTCTATCCTATCCTCTATCCTATCCTCTATCCTATCATCTATCCTCAATCCTAGCCTTTCCTGTATCCTGTCCAATCCTCTATCCTATCCTGTCCTCTATCCTATCCTATCCTCTATCCTATCATATCATCTATGCTGTCCTATCATCTATCCTATCCTATCCTCTATCCTATCCTATCCTCTATCCTATCCTATCCTCTATCCTATCCTATCGTCTATCCTATCCTCTATCCTATCCTATCCTCTATCCTATCCTATCCTCTATCATATGCTATCCTCTATGCTATCCTATCCTGTATCCTATCCTATCCTCTATCCTATCCTATCCTCTTTCCTATCCTATCCTCTATCCTACCCTATCCTATATCCTATCCTATCCTCTATCCTATCCTATCCTCTATCCTATCCTATCCTCTATCCTATCCTATCTTCTATCCTATCCTATCCTCTATCCTATCCTCTATCGTATCCTATCATCTATCCTCTATCCTATCCAATCCTCTATCCTATCCTCTATCCTATCCTCTATCCTATCCTCTATCCTATCATCTATCCTCAATCTTAGCCTTTCCTGTATCCTGTCCAATCCTCTATCCTATCCTGTCCTCTATCCTATCCTATCCTCTATCATATCATATCATCTATCCTATCCTATCATCTATCCTATCCTATCCTCTATCCTATCCTATCCTCTATCCTATCCTATCCTCTATCCTATCCTATCGTCTATCCTATCCTCTATCCTATCCTATCCTCTATCCTATCCTATCCTCTATCCTATCCTATCCTCTATCCTATCCTATCCTGTATCCTATCCAATCCTCTATCCTATCCTATCATCTATCCTCAATCCTATCCTTTCCTGTATCCTAGCCAATCCTCTATCCTATCCTATCCTCTATCCCATCCTATCCTCTATCCTATCCTATCCTCTATCATATCCTATCCTCTATCCTATCCTATCCTCTATCCTATCCTATCCTCTATCCTATCCTATCCTCTATTCTATCCTATCCTCTATCCTATCCTATCGTCTATCCTATCCTATCCTCTATCCTATCCTCTATCCTATCCTCTATCCTATCCTCTATCCTATCCTCTATCCTATCCTCTATCCTATCCTATCTTCTATCCTATCCTATCCTCTATCCTATCCTCTATCGTATCCTATCATCTATCCTCTATCCTATCCAATCCTCTATCCTATCCTCTATCCTATCCTCTATCCTATCCTCTATCCTATCATCTATCCTCAATCCTAGCCTTTCCTGTATCCTGTCCAATCCTCTATCCTATCCTGTCCTCTATCCTATCCTATCCTCTATCCTATCATATCATCTATGCTGTCCTATCATCTATCCTATCCTATCCTCTATCCTATCCTATCCTCTATCCTATCCTATCCTCTATCCTATCCTATCGTCTATCCTATCCTCTATCCTATCCTATCCTCTATCCTATCCTATCCTCTATCATATGCTATCCTCTATGCTATCCTATCCTGTATCCTATCCTATCCTCTATCCTATCCTATCCTCTTTCCTATCCTATCCTCTATCCTACCCTATCCTATATCCTATCCTATCCTCTATCCTATCCTATCCTCTATCCTATCCTATCCTCTATCCTATCCTATCTTCTATCCTATCCTATCCTCTATCCTATCCTCTATCGTATCCTATCATCTATCCTCTATCCTATCCAATCCTCTATCCTATCCTCTATCCTATCCTCTATCCTATCCTCTATCCTATCATCTATCCTCAATCCTAGCCTTTCCTGTATCCTGTCCAATCCTCTATCCTATCCTGTCCTCTATCCTATCCTATCCTCTATCCTATCATATCATCTATACTATCCTATCATCTATCCTATCCTATCCTCTATCCTATCCTATCCTCTATCCTATCCTATCCTCTATCCTATCCTATCGTCTATCCTATCCTCTATCCTATCCTATCCTCTATCCTATCCTATCCTCTATCATATCCTATCCTCTATCCTATCCTATCCTCTATCCTATCCTATCCTCTATCCTATCCTATCCTCTATTCTATCCTATCCTCTATCCTATCCTATCCTCTATCCTATCCTATCTTCTATCCTATCCTATCCTCTATCCTATCCTCTATCGTATCCTATCATCTATCCTCTATCCTATCCAATCCTCTATCCTATCCTCTATCCTATCCTCTATCCTATCCTCTATCCTATCATCTATCCTCAATCCTAGCCTTTCCTGTATCCTGTCCAATCCTCTATCCTATCCTGTCCTCTATCCTATCCTATCCTCTATCCTATCATATCATCGATCCTATCCTATCATCTATCCTATCCTATCCTCTATCCTATCCTATCCTCTATCCTATCCTATCCTCTATCCTATCCTATCCTCTATCCTATCCTATCGTCTATCCTATCCTCTATCCTATCCTATCCTCTATCCTATCCTATCCTCTATCCTATCCTATCCTCTATCCTATCCTATCCTCTATCCTATCCTATCCTCTATCCTATCCTATCCTCTATCCTATCCAATCCTCTATCCTATCCTATCGTCTATCCTATCCTCTATCCTATCCTATCCTCTATCCTATCCTATCCTCTATCCTATCCTATCTTCTATCCTATCCTATCCTGTATCCTATCCAATCCTCTATCCTATCCTATCATCTATCCTCAATCCTAGCCTTTCCTGTATCCTATCCAATCCTCTATCCTATCCTGTCCTCTATCCTATCCTATCCTCTATCCTATCCTATCCTCTGTCCTATCCTATCCTCTATCCTATCCTATCCTCTATCCTATCCTATCCTGTATCCTATCCAATCCTCTATCCTATCCTATCATCTATCCTCAATCCTATCCTTTCCTGTATCCTAGCCAATCCTCTATCCTATCCTATCCTCTATCCTATCCAATCCTCTATCCTAGCCTATCCTCTACCCTATCATATCCTCTATCCGATAATATGATCTATCCTATCCTATCCTCTATCCAATCCTCTATCCTATCCTATCCTCTATTCTATCCTATCCTCTATCCTATCCTATCCTCTTTCCTATCCTATCCTCTATCCTACCCTATCCTATATCCTATCCTATCCTCTATCCTATCCTATCCTCTATCCTATCCTATCCTCTATCCTATCCTATCTTCTATCCTATCCTATCCTCTATCCTATCCTCTATCGTATCCTATCATCTATCCTCTATCCTATCCAATCCTCTATCCTATCCTCTATCCTATCCTCTATCCTATCCTCTATCCTATCATCTATCCTCAATCCTAGCCTTTCCTGTATCCTGTCCAATCCTCTATCCTATCCTGTCCTCTATCCTATCCTATCCTCTATCCTATCATATCATCTATCCTATCCTATCATCTATCCTATCCTATCCTCTATCCTATCCTATCCTCTATCCTATCCTATCCTCTATCCTATCCTATCGTCTATCCTATCCTCTATCGTATCCTATCCTCTATCCTATCCTATCCTCTATCCTATCCTATCCTCTATCCTATCCTATCCTGTATCCTATCCAATCCTCTATCCTATCCTATCATCTATCCTCAATCCTATCCTTTCCTGTATCCTAGCCAATCCTCTATCCTATCCAGCCTCTATCCTATCCTATCCTCTATCCTATCCTATCCTCTATCATATCCTGTCCTCTATCCTATCCTATCCTCTATCCTATCCTATCCTCTATCCTATCCTATCCTCTATCCTATCCTATCCTCTATCCTATCCTATCTTCTATCCTATCCTATCCTCTATCCTATCCTCTATCGTATCCTATCATCTATCCTCTATCCTATCCAATCCTCTATCCTATCCTCTATCCTATCCTCTATCCTATCCTCTATCCTATCATCTATCCTCAATCCTAGCCTTTCCTGTATCCTGTCCAATCCTCTATCCTATCCTGTCCTCTATCCTATCCTATCCTCTATCCTATCATATCATCTATCCTATCCTATCATCTATCCTATCCTATCCTCTATCCTATCCTATCCTCTATCCTATCCTATCCTCTATCCTATCCTATCGTCTATCCTATCCTCTATCCTATCCTATCCTCTATCCTATCCTATCCTCTATCATATCCTATCCTCTATCCTATCCTATCCTCTATCCTATCCTATCCTCTATCCTATCCTATCCTCTATTCTATCCTATCCTCTATCCTATCCTATCCTCTATCCTATCCTATCTTCTATCCTATCCTATCCTCTATCCTATCCTCTATCGTATCCTATCATCTATCCTCTATCCTATCCAATCCTCTATCCTATCCTCTATCCTATCCTCTATCCTATCCTCTATCCTATCATCTATCCTCAATCCTAGCCTTTCCTGTATCCTGTCCAATCCTCTATCCTATCCTGTCCTCTATCCTATCCTATCCTCTATCCTATCATATCATCGATCCTATCCTATCATCTATCCTATCCTATCCTCTATCCTATCCTATCCTCTATCCTATCCTATCCTCTATCCTATCCTATCCTCTATCCTATCCTATCGTCTATCCTATCCTCTATCCTATCCTATCCTCTATCCTATCCTATCCTCTATCCTATCCTATCCTCTATCCTATCCTATCCTCTATCCTATCCTATCCTCTATCCTATCCTATCCTCTATCCTATCCTATCCTCTATCCTATCCTATCCTCTATCCTATCCAATCCTCTATCCTATCCTATCGTCTATCCTATCCTCTATCCTATCCTATCCTCTATCCTATCCTATCCTCTATCCTATCCTATCTTCTATCCTATCCTATCCTGTATCCTATCCAATCCTCTATCCTATCCTATCATCTATCCTCAATCCTAGCCTTTCCTGTATCCTATCCAATCCTCTATCCTATCCTGTCCTCTATCCTATCCTATCCTCTATCCTATCCTATCCTCTGTCCTATCCTATCCTCTATCCTATCCTATCCTCTATCCTATCCTGTATCCTATCCAATCCTCTATCCTATCCTATCATCTATCCTCAATCCTATCCTTTCCTGTATCCTAGCCAATCCTCTATCCTATCCTATCCTCTATCCTATCCTATCCTCTATCCTATCCTATCGTCTATCCTATCCTATCCTCTATCCTATCCTCTATCCTATCCTCTATCCTATCCTCTATCATATCCTATCCTCTATCCTATCCTATCATCTATCCTCTATCCTATCCAATCCTCTATCCTAGCCTATCCTCTACCCTATCATATCCTCTATCCTATAATATGATCTATCCTATCCTATCCTCTATCCAATCCTCTATCCTATCCTATCCTCTATTCTATCCTATCCTCTATCCTATCCTATCCTCTTTCCTATCCTATCCTCTATCCTACCCTATCCTATATCCTATCCTATCCTCTATCCTATCCTATCCTCTATACTATCCTATCCTATCCTCTATCCTATCCTCTATCGTATCCTATCATCTATCCTCTATCCTATCCAATCCTCTATCCTATCCTCTATCCTATCCTCTATCCTATCCTCTATCCTATCATCTATCCTCAATCTTAGCCTTTCCTGTATCCTGTCCAATCCTCTATCCTATCCTGTCCTCTATCCTATCCTATCCTCTATCCTATCATATCATCTATCCTATCCTATCATCTATCCTATCCTATCCTCTATCCTATCCTATCCTCTATCCTATCCTATCCTCTATCCTATCCTATCGTCTATCCTATCCTCTATCCTATCCTATCCTCTATCCTATCCTATCCTCTATCCTATCCTATCCTCTATCCTATCCTATCCTGTATCCTATCCAATCCTCTATAATATCCTATCATCTATCCTCAATCCTATCCTTTCCTGTATCCTAGCCAATCCTCTATCCTATCCTATCCTCTATCCCATCCTATCCTCTATCCTATCCTATCCTCTATCATATCCTATCCTCTATCCTATCCTATCCTCTATCCTATCCTATCCTCTATCCTATCCTATCCTCTATTCTATCCTATCCTCTATCCTATCCTATCGTCTATCCTATCCTATCCTCTATCCTATCCTCTATCCTATCCTCTATCCTATCCTCTATCCTATCCTCTATCCTATCCTCTATCCTATCCTCTATCCTATCCTCTATCCTATCCTCTATCCTATCCTATCCTCTATCCTATCCTCTATCCTATCCTATCCTCTATCCTATCCTATCCTCTATCATATCCTATCCTCTATCCTATCCTATCATCTATCCTCTATCCTATCCAATCCTCTATCCTAGCCTATCCTCTACCCTATCATATCCTCTATCCTATAATATGATCTATCCTATCCTATCCTCTATCCAATCCTCTATCCTATCCTATCCTCTATTCTATCCTATCCTCTATCCTATCCTATCCTCTTTCCTATCCTATCCTCTATCCTACCCTATCCTATATCCTATCCTATCCTCTATCCTATCCTATCCTCTATCCTATCCTATCCTCTATCCTATCCTATCTTCTATCCTATCCTATCCTCTATCCTATCCTCTATCGTATCCTATCATCTATCCTCTATCCTATCCAATCCTCTATCCTATCCTCTATCCTATCCTCTATCCTATCCTCTATCCTATCATCTATCCTCAATCCTAGCCTTTCCTGTATCCTGTCCAATCCTCTATCCTATCCTGTCCTCTATCCTATCCTATCCTCTATCCTATCATATCATCTATCCTATCCTATCATCTATCCTATCCTATCCTCTATCCTATCCTATCCTCTATCCTATCCTATCCTCTATCCTATCCTATCGTCTATCCTATCCTCTATCGTATCCTATCCTCTATCCTATCCTATCCTCTATCCTATCCTATCCTCTATCCTATCCTATCCTGTATCCTATCCAATCCTCTATCCTATCCTATCATCTATCCTCAATCCTATCCTTTCCTGTATCCTAGCCAATCCTCTATCCTATCCAGCCTCTATCCTATCCTATCCTCTATCCTATCCTATCCTCTATCATATCCTGTCCTCTATCCTATCCTATCCTCTATCCTATCCTATCCTCTATCCTATCCTATCCTCTATCCTATCCTATCTTCTATCCTATCCTATCCTGTATCCTATCCAATCCTCTATCCTATCCTATCATCTATCCTCAATCCTATCCTTTCCTGTATCCTAGCCAATCCTCTATCCTATCCAGCCTCTATCCTATCCTATCCTCTATCCTATCCTATCCTCTATCATATCCTGTCCTCTATCCTATCCTATCCTCTATCCTATCCTATCCTCTATCCTACCCTATCCTATATCCTATCCTATCCTCTATCCTATCCTATCCTCTATCCTATCCTATCCTCTATCCTATCCTATCTTCTATCCTATCCTATCCTCTATCCTATCCTCTATCGTATCCTATCATCTATCCTCTATCCTATCCAATCCTCTATCCTATCCTCTATCCTATCCTCTATCCCATCCTCTATCCTATCATCTATCCTCAATCCTAGCCTTTCCTGTATCCTGTCCAATCCTCTATCCTATCCTGTCCTCTATCCTATCCTATCCTCTATCCTATCATATCATCTATCCTATCCTATCATCTATCCTATCCTATCCTCTATCCTATCCTATCCTCTATCATATCCTGTCCTCTATCCTATCCTATAATCTATCCTATCCTATCCTCTTTCCTATCCTATCCTCTATCCTACCCTATCCTATATCCTATCCTATCCTCTATCCTATCCTATCCTCTATCCTATCCTATCCTCTATCCTATCCTATCTTCTATCCTATCCTATCCTCTATCCTACCCTATCCTATATCCTATCCTATCTTCTATCCTATCCTATCCTCTATCCTATCCTCTATCGTATCCTATCATCTATCCTCTATCCTATCCAATCCTCTATCCTATCCTCTATCCTATCCTCTATCCTATCCTCTATCCTATCATCTATCCTCAATCCTAGCCTTTCCTGTATCCTGTCCAATCCTCTATCCTATCCTGTCCTCTATCCTATCCTATCCTCTATCCTATCATATCATCTATCCTATCCTATCATCTATCCTATCCTATCCTCTATCCTATCCTATCCTCTATCATATCCTGTCCTCTATCCTATCCTATAATCTATCCTATCCTATCCTCTTTCCTATCCTATCCTCTATCCTACCCTATCCTATATCCTATCCTATCCTCTATCCTATCCTATCCTCTATCCTATCCTATCCTCTATCCTATCCTATCTTCTATCCTATCCTATCCTCTATCCTATCCTCTATCGTATCCTATCATCTATCCTCTATCCTATCCAATCCTCTATCCTATCCTCTATCCTATCCTCTATCCTATCCTCTATCCTATCATCTATCCTCAATCCTAGCCTTTCCTGTATCCTGTCCAATCCTCTATCCTATCCTGTCCTCTATCCTATCCTATCCTCTATCCTATCATATCATCTATCCTATCCTATCATCTATCCTATCCTATCCTCTATCCTATCCTATCCTCTATCCTATCCTATCCTCTATCCTATCCTATCGTCTATCCTATCCTCTATCCTATCCTATCCTCTATCCTATCCTATCCTCTATCCTATCCTATCCTCTATTCTATCCTATCCTCTATCCTATCCTATCCTCTATCCTATCCTATCTTCTATCCTATCCTATCCTCTATCCTATCCTCTATCGTATCCTATCATCTATCCTCTATCCTATCCAATCCTCTATCCTATCCTCTATCCTATCCTCTATCCTATCCTCTATCCTATCATCTATCCTCAATCCTAGCCTTTCCTGTATCCTGTCCAATCCTCTATCCTATCCTGTCCTCTATCCTATCCTATCCTCTATCCTATCATATCATCGATCCTATCCTATCATCTATCCTATCCTATCCTCTATCCTATCCTATCCTCTATCCTATCCTATCCTCTATCCTATCCTATCCTCTATCCTATCCTATCGTCTATCCTATCCTCTATCCTATCCTATCCTCTATCCTATCCTATCCTCTATCCTATCCTATCCTCTATCCTATCCTATCCTCTATCCTATCCTATCCTCTATCCTATCCTATCCTCTATCCTATCCTATCCTCTATCCTATCCTATCCTCTATCCTATCCAATCCTCTATCCTATCCTATCGTCTATCCTATCCTCTATCCTATCCTATCCTCTATCCTATCCTATCCTCTATCCTATCCTATCTTCTATCCTATCCTATCCTGTATCCTATCCAATCCTCTATCCTATCCTATCATCTATCCTCAATCCTAGCCTTTCCTGTATCCTATCCAATCCTCTATCCTATCCTGTCCTCTATCCTATCCTATCCTCTATCCTATCCTATCCTCTGTCCTATCCTATCCTCTATCCTATCCTATCCTCTATCCTATCCTGTATCCTATCCAATCCTCTATCCTATCCTATCATCTATCCTCAATCCTATCCTTTCCTGTATCCTAGCCAATCCTCTATCCTATCCTATCCTCTATCCTATCCTATCCTCTATCCTATCCTATCGTCTATCCTATCCTATCCTCTATCCTATCCTCTATCCTATCCTCTATCCTATCCTCTATCATATCCTATCCTCTATCCTATCCTATCATCTATCCTCTATCCTATCCAATCCTCTATCCTAGCCTATCCTCTACCCTATCATATCCTCTATCCTATAATATGATCTATCCTATCCTATCCTCTATCCAATCCTCTATCCTATCCTATCCTCTATTCTATCCTATCCTCTATCCTATAATATCCTCTTTCCTATCCTATCCTCTATCCTACCCTATCCTATATCCTATCCTATCCTCTATCCTATCCTATCCTCTATACTATCCTATCCTATCCTCTATCCTATCCTCTATCGTATCCTATCATCTATCCTCTATCCTATCCAATCCTCTATCCTATCCTCTATCCTATCCTCTATCCTATCCTCTATCCTATCATCTATCCTCAATCTTAGCCTTTCCTGTATCCTGTCCAATCCTCTATCCTATCCTGTCCTCTATCCTATCCTATCCTCTATCCTATCATATCATCTATCCTATCCTATCATCTATCCTATCCTATCCTCTATCCTATCCTATCCTCTATCCTATCCTATCCTCTATCCTATCCTATCGTCTATCCTATCCTCTATCCTATCCTATCCTCTATCCTATCCTATCCTCTATCCTATCCTATCCTCTATCCTATCCTATCCTGTATCCTATCCAATCCTCTATAATATCCTATCATCTATCCTCAATCCTATCCTTTCCTGTATCCTAGCCAATCCTCTATCCTATCCTATCCTCTATCCCATCCTATCCTCTATCCTATCCTATCCTCTATCATATCCTATCCTCTATCCTATCCTATCCTCTATCCTATCCTATCCTCTATCCTATCCTATCCTCTATTCTATCCTATCCTCTATCCTATCCTATCGTCTATCCTATCCTATCCTCTATCCTATCCTCTATCCTATCCTCTATCCTATCCTCTATCCTATCCTCTATCCTATCCTCTATCCTATCCTCTATCCTATCCTATCCTCTATCCTATCCTCTATCCTATCCTATCCTCTATCCTATCCTATCCTCTATCATATCCTATCCTCTATCCTATCCTATCATCTATCCTCTATCCTATCCAATCCTCTATCCTAGCCTATCCTCTACCCTATCATATCCTCTATCCTATAATATGATCTATCCTATCCTATCCTCTATCCAATCCTCTATCCTATCCTATCCTCTATTCTATCCTATCCTCTATCCTATCCTATCCTCTTTCCTATCCTATCCTCTATCCTACCCTATCCTATATCCTATCCTATCCTCTATCCTATCCTATCCTCTATCCTATCCTATCCTCTATCCTATCCTATCTTCTATCCTATCCTATCCTCTATCCTATCCTCTATCGTATCCTATCATCTATCCTCTATCCTATCCAATCCTCTATCCTATCCTCTATCCTATCCTCTATCCTATCCTCTATCCTATCATCTATCCTCAATCCTAGCCTTTCCTGTATCCTGTCCAATCCTCTATCCTATCCTGTCCTCTATCCTATCCTATCCTCTATCCTATCATATCATCTATCCTATCCTATCATCTATCCTATCCTATCCTCTATCCTATCCTATCCTCTATCCTATCCTATCCTCTATCCTATCCTATCGTCTATCCTATCCTCTATCGTATCCTATCCTCTATCCTATCCTATCCTCTATCCTATCCTATCCTCTATCCTATCCTATCCTGTATCCTATCCAATCCTCTATCCTATCCTATCATCTATCCTCAATCCTATCCTTTCCTGTATCCTAGCCAATCCTCTATCCTATCCAGCCTCTATCCTATCCTATCCTCTATCCTATCCTATCCTCTATCATATCCTGTCCTCTATCCTATCCTATCCTCTATCCTATCCTATCCTCTATCCTATCCTATCCTCTATTCTATCCTATCCTCTATCCTATCCTATCGTCTATCCTATCCTATCCTCTATCCTATCCTCTATCCTATCCTCTATCCTATCCTCTATCCTATCCTCTATCCTATCCTCTATCCTATCCTCTATCCTATCCTCTATCCTATCCTCTATCCTATCCTATCCTCTATCCTATCCTATCCTCTATCATATCCTATCCTCTATCCTATCCTATCATCTATCCTCTATCCTATCCAATCCTCTATCCTAGCCTATCCTCTACCCTATCATATCCTCTATCCTATAATATGATCTATCCTATCCTATCCTCTATCCAATCCTCTATCCTATCCTATCCTCTATTCTATCCTATCCTCTATCCTATCCTATCCTCTTTCCTATCCTATCCTCTATCCTACCCTATCCTATATCCTATCCTATCCTCTATCCTATCCTATCCTCTATCCTATCCTATCCTCTATCCTATCCTATCCTCTATCCTATCCTATCGTCTATCCTATCCTCTATCCTATCCTATCCTCTATCCTATCCTATCCTCTATCATATCCTATACTCTATCCTATCCTATCCTATCCTCTATCCTATCCTATCCTCTATTCTATCCTATCCTCTATCCTATCCTATCCTCTATCCTATCCTATCCTCCTTCCTATCCTATCCTCTATCCTACCCTATCCTATATCCTATCCTATCCTCTATCCTATCCTATCCTCTATCCTATCCTATCCTCTATCCTATCCTATCTTCTATCCTATCCTATCCTCTATCCTATCCTCTATCGTATCCTATCATCTATCCTCTATCCTGTCCAATCCTCTATCCTATCCTCTATCCTATCATCTATCCTCAATCCTAGCCTTTCCTGTATCCTGTCCAATCCTCTATCCTATCCTGTCCTCTATCCTATCCTATCCTCTATCCTATCATATCATCTATCCTATCCTATCATCTATCCTATCCTATCCTCTATCCTATCCTATCCTCTATCCTATCCTATCCTCTATCCTATCCTATCGTCTATCCTATCCTCTATCCTATCCTATCCTCTATCCTATCCTATCCTCTATCCTATCCTATCCTCTATCCTATCCTATCCTCTATCCTATCCTATCCTGTATCCTATCCAATCCTCTATCCTATCCTATCATCTATCCTCAATCCTATCCTTTCCTGTATCCTAGCCAATCCTCTATCCTATCCTATCCTCTATCCTATCCTATCCTCTATCCTATCCTATCCTCTATCCTATCCTATCCTCTATCATATCCTATCCTCTATCCTATCCTATCCTCTATCCTATCCTATCCTCTATCCTATCCTATCCTCTATTCTATCCTATCCTCTATCCTATCCTATCGTCTATCCTATCCTATCCTCTATCCTATCCTCTATCCTATCCTCTATCCTATCCTCTATCCTATCCTCTATCCTATCCTCTATCCTATCCTCTATCCTATCCTCTATCCTATCCTCTATCCTATCCTCTATCCTATCCTCTATCCTATCCTATCCTCTATCCTATCCTATCCTCTATCATATCCTATCCTCTATCCTATCCTATCATCTATCCTCTATCCTATCCAATCCTCTATCCTAGCCTATCCTCTACCCTATCATATCCTCTATCCTATAATATGATCTATCCTATCCTATCCTCTATCCAATCCTCTATCCTATCCTATCCTCTATTCTATCCTATCCTCTATCCTATCCTATCCTCTTTCCTATCCTATCCTCTATCCTACCCTATCCTATATCCTATCCTATCCTCTATCCTATCCTATCCTCTATCCTATCCTATCCTCTACCCTATCCTATCTTCTATCCTATCCTATCCTCTATCGTATCCTATCATCTATCCTCTATCCTATCCAATCCTCTATCCTATCCTCTATCCTATCCTCTATCCTATCCTCTATCCTATCATCTATCCTCAATCCTAGCCTTTCCTGTATCCTGTCCAATCCTCTATCCTATCCTGTCCTCTATCCTATCCTATCCTCTATCCTATCATATCATCTATCCTATCCTATCATCTATCCTATCCTATCCTCTATCCTATCCTCTATCCTATCCTATCCTCTATCCTATCCTATCCTCTATCCTATCCTATCCTCTATCCTATCCTATCGTCTATCCTATCCTCTATCCTATCCTATCCTCTATCCTATCCTATCCTCTATCCTATCCTATCCTCTATCCTATCCTATCCTCTATCCTATCCTATCCTCTATCCTATCCAATCCTCTATCCTATCCTATCGTCTATCCTATCCTCTATCCTATCCTATCCTCTATCCTATCCTATGCTCTATCCTATCCAATCCTCTATCCTATCCTGTCCTCTGTCCTATCCTATCCTCTATCCTATCCTGTCCTCTATCCTATCCTATCCTCTATCCTATCATATCATCTATCCTATCCTATCCTCTATTGTATCCTATCCTCTATCCTATCCTATCCTCTATCCTATCCTATCCTCTATCCTATCCTCTATCCTATCCTATCCTCTATCCTATCCTATCCTCTATCCTATCCTATCCTCTATCGTATCCAATCCTCTATCCTATCCTATCGTCTATCCTATCCTCTATCCTATCCTATCCTCTATCCTATCCTATCCTCTATCCTATCCTATCCTCTATCCTATCCTATCCTCTATCCTATCCTATCCTCTATCCTATCCAATCCTCTATCCTATCCTATCCTCTATTCTATCCTATCCTCTATCCTATCCTATCCTCTATCCTATCCTATCGTCTATCCTATCCTCTATCCTATCCTATCCTCTATCCTATCCTATCCTCTATCCTATCATCTATCCTCAATCCTATCCTTTCCTGTATCCTATCCAATCCTCTATCCTATCCTGTCCTCTATCCTATCCTATCCTCTATCCTATCCTATCCTCTATCCTATCCTATCGTCTATCCTATCCTCTATCCTATCCTATCCTCTATCCTATCCTATCGTCTATCCTATCCTCTATCCTATCCTATCCTGTATCCTATCCTATCGTCTATCCTATCCTCTAACCTATCCTATACTCTATCCTATCAAATCCCCTATCCTATCCTCTATCCTATCCTATCCTGTATCCTATCCAATCCTCTATTCTATCCTATCATCTATCCTCAATCCTATCCTTTCCTGTATCCTATCCAATCATCTATCCTATCCTGTCCTCTATCCTATCCTATCCTCTATCCTATCCTATCGTCTATCCTATCCTCTATCCTATCCTATCCTCTTTCCTATCCTATCCTCTATCCTATCCTATCCTCTATCCTATCCTATCCTCTGTCCTATCCTATCCTCTATCCTATCCTATCCTCTATCCTATCCTATCCTGTATCCTATCCAATCATCTATCCTATCCTATCATCTATCCTCAATCCTATCCTTTCCTGTATCCTAGCCAATCCTCTATAATATCCTATACTCTATCCTATCATATCCTCTATCCTATCCTACCTTCTATCCTATCCTATCCTCTATCCTATCCTCTATCGTATCCTATCATCTATCCTCTATCCTATCCAATCCTCTATCCTATCCTCTATCCTATCCTATCCTCTATCCTATCCAATCCTCTATCCTATCCTATCGTCTATCCTATCCTCTATCCTATCCTATCCTCTATCCTATCCTATCCTCTATCCTATCCTATCCTCTATCCTATCCTATCCTCTATCCTATCCTATCCTCTATCCTATCCTATCTTCTATCCTATCCTATCCTGTATCCTATCCAATCCTCTATGCTATCCTATCATATATCCTCAATCCTAGCCTTTCCTGTATCCTATCCAATCCTCTATCCTATCCTGTCCTCTATCCTATCCTATCCTCTATCCTATCCTATCCTCTGTCCTATCCTATCCTCTATCCTATCCTATCCTCTATCCTATCCTATCCTGTATCCTATCCAATCCTCTATCCTATCCTATCATCTATCCTCAATCCTATCCTTTCCTGTATCCTAGCCAATTCTCTATCCTATCCTATCCTCTATCCTATCCTATCCTCTATCCTATCCTATCCTCTATCATATCCTATCCTCTATCCTATCCTATCCTCTATCCTATCCTATCCTCTATCCTATCCTATCCTCTATTCTATCCTATCCTCTATCCTATCCTATCGTCTATCCTATCCTATCCTCTATCCTATCCTCTATCCTATCCTCTATCCTATCCTCTATCCTATCCTCTATCCTATCATCTATCCTCTATCCTATCATCTATCCTCAATCCTAGCCTTTCCTGTATCCTGTCCAGTCCTCTATCCTATCCTGTCCTCTATCCTATCCTATCCTCTATCCTATCATATCATCTATCCTATCCTATCATCTATCCTATCCTATCCTCTATCCTATCCTATCCTCTATCCTATCCTATCCTCTATCCTATCCTATCCTCTATCCTATCCTATCGTCTATCCTATCCTCTATCCTATCCTATCCTCTATCCTATCCTATCCTCTATCCTATCCTATCCTCTATCCTATCCTATCCTCTATCCTATCCTTTCCTGTATCCTATCCAATCCTCTATCCTATCCTGTCCTCTATCCTATCCTATCCTCTATCCTATCCTATCGTCTATCCTATCCTCTATCCTATCCTATCCTCTATCCTATCCTATCCTCTATCCTATCCTATCCTCTATCCTATCCTATGCTCTATCCTATCCAATCCTCTATCCTATCCTATCCTCTATCCTATCCTATCCTCTATCCTATCCTATCCTCTATCCTATCGTATCTTCTATCCTATCCTATCCTGTATCCTATCCAATCCTCTACCCTATCCTATCTTCTATCCTATCGAATCCCCTATCCTATCCTCTATCCTATCCTATCCTCTATCCTATCCTATCCTCTATCCTATCCTATCCTCTATCCTATCCTATCCTCTATCCTATCCTATCCTCTATCCTATCCAATCCTCTATCCTATCCTATCCTCTATCCTATCCTCTGTACTATCCTATCCTCTATCCTATCCTATCCTCTATCCTATCCTATCCTCTATCCTATCCTATCCTCTATCCTATCCTATCCTCTATCCTATCCTATCCTCTATCCTATCCTATCCTCTATCCTATCCTATCCTCTATCCTATCCTATCCTCTATCCTATCCTATCCTCTACCCTATAATATCCTCTATCCTATCCTATCCTCTATCCTATCCTATCCTCTATCCTATCCTATCCTCTATCATATCCTATCCTCTATCCTATCCTATCCTCTATCCTATCCTATCCTCTATCCTATCCTACCCTCTATCCTATCCTATCCTCTATCCTATCCTATCCTTTATCCTATCCTATCCTCTATCCTATCCTATCTTCTATCCTATCCTATCCTCTATCCTATCAAATCCACTATCCTATCCTCTATCCTATCCTATCATCTATCCTCTATCCTATCCAATCCTCTATGCTATCCTCTATCCTATCCACTATCCTATCCTCTATCCTATCCTATCCTCTAGCCTATCCTATCCTCTATCCTCTATCCTATCCTATCCTCTATCCTATCCTATGCTCTATCCTATCCTATTCCCCATCCTATCCTATCTTCTATCCTATCCTATGCTCTATCCTATCAAATCCCCTATCCTACCCTCTATCCTACCCTATCCTGTATCCTATCCAATCCTCTATCCTATCCTATCATCTATCCTCAATCCTATCCTTTTCTGTATCCTATCCAATCCTCTATCCTATCCTGTCCTCTATCCTATCCTATCGTCTATCCTATCCTCTATCCTATCCTATCCTGTATCCTATCCAATCCTCTATCCTATCCTATCATCTATCCTCAATCTTATCCTTTCCTGTATCCTAGCCAATCCTCTATCCTATCCTATTATCTATCCTATCGTATCCTCTATCCTATCCAATCCTCTATCCTATCCTATCCTCTATTCTATCCTATCCTCTATCCTATCCTATCCTCTGTACTATCCTATCCTCTGTACTATCCTATCCTCTATCCTATCCTATCCTCTATCCTATCCTATCCTCTATCCTATCCAATCCTCTATCCTATCCTATCGTCTATCCTATCCTCTATCCTATCCTATCCTCTATCCTATCCTATCCTCTATCCTATCCTATCCTCTATCCTATCCTATCCTCTATCCTATCCTATCCTCTATCCTATCCTATCTTCTATCCTATCCTATCCTGTATCCTATCCAATCCTCTATGCTATCCTATCATATATCCTCAATCCTAGCCTTTCCTGTATCCTATCCAATCCTCTATCCTATCCTGTCCTCTATCCTATCCTATCCTCTATCCTATCCTATCCTCTGTCCTATCCTATCCTCTATCCTATCCTATCCTCTATCCTATCCTATCCTGTATCCTATCCAATCCTCTATCCTATCCTATCATCTATCCTCAATCCTATCCTTTCCTGTATCCTAGCCAATTCTCTATCCTATCCTATCCTCTATCCTATCCTATCCTCTATCCTATCCTATCCTCTATCATATCCTATCCTCTATCCTATCCTATCCTCTATCCTATCCTATCCTCTATCCTATCCTATCCTCTATCCTATCCTATCCTCTATCCTATCCTCTATCCTATCCTATCCTCTATCCTATCCTATCCTCTATCATATCCTATCCTCTATCCTATCCTATCATCTATCCTCTATCCTATCCAATCCTCTATCCTAGCCTATCCTCTACCCTATCATATCCTCTATCCTATAATATGATCTATCCTATCCTATCCTCTATCCAATCCTCTATCCTATCCTATCCTCTATTCTATCCTATCCTCTATCCTATCCTATCCTCTTTCCTATCCTATCCTCTATCCTACCCTATCCTATATCCTATCCTATCCTCTATCCTATCCTATCCTCTATCCTATCCTATCCTCTATCCTATCCTATCTTCTATCCTATCCTATCCTCTATCCTATCCTCTATCGTATCCTATCATCTATCCTCTATCCTATCCAATCCTCTATCCTATCCTCTATCCTATCCTCTATCCTATCCTCTATCCTATCATCTATCCTCAATCCTAGCCTTTCCTGTATCCTGTCCAATCCTCTATCCTATCCTGTCCTCTATCCTATCCTATCCTCTATCCTATCATATCATCTATCCTATCCTATCATCTATCCTATCCTATCCTCTATCCTATCCTATCCTCTATCCTATCCTATCCTCTATCCTATCCTATCGTCTATCCTATCCTCTATCGTATCCTATCCTCTATCCTATCCTATCCTCTATCCTATCCTATCCTCTATCCTATCCTATCCTGTATCCTATCCAATCCTCTATCCTATCCTATCATCTATCCTCAATCCTATCCTTTCCTGTATCCTAGCCAATCCTCTATCCTATCCAGCCTCTATCCTATCCTATCCTCTATCCTATCCTATCCTCTATCATATCCTGTCCTCTATCCTATCCTATCCTCTATCCTATCCTATCCTCTATCCTATCCTATCCTCTATTCTATCCTATCCTCTATCCTATCCTATCGTCTATCCTATCCTATCCTCTATCCTATCCTCTATCCTATCCTCTATCCTATCCTCTATCCTATCCTCTATCCTATCCTCTATCCTATCCTCTATCCTATCCTCTATCCTATCCTCTATCCTATCCTCTATCCTATCCTATCCTCTATCCTATCCTATCCTCTATCATATCCTATCCTCTATCCTATCCTATCATCTATCCTCTATCCTATCCAATCCTCTATCCTAGCCTATCCTCTACCCTATCATATCCTCTATCCTATAATATGATCTATCCTATCCTATCCTCTATCCAATCCTCTATCCTATCCTATCCTCTATTCTATCCTATCCTCTATCCTATCCTATCCTCTTTCCTATCCTATCCTCTATCCTACCCTATCCTATATCCTATCCTATCCTCTATCCTATCCTATCCTCTATCCTATCCTATCCTCTATCCTATCCTATCCTCTATCCTATCCTATCGTCTATCCTATCCTCTATCCTATCCTATCCTCTATCCTATCCTATCCTCTATCATATCCTATACTCTATCCTATCCTATCCTATCCTCTATCCTATCCTATCCTCTATTCTATCCTATCCTCTATCCTATCCTATCCTCTATCCTATCCTATCCTCCTTCCTATCCTATCCTCTATCCTACCCTATCCTATATCCTATCCTATCCTCTATCCTATCCTATCCTCTATCCTATCCTATCCTCTATCCTATCCTATCTTCTATCCTATCCTATCCTCTATCCTATCCTCTATCGTATCCTATCATCTATCCTCTATCCTGTCCAATCCTCTATCCTATCCTCTATCCTATCATCTATCCTCAATCCTAGCCTTTCCTGTATCCTGTCCAATCCTCTATCCTATCCTGTCCTCTATCCTATCCTATCCTCTATCCTATCATATCATCTATCCTATCCTATCATCTATCCTATCCTATCCTCTATCCTATCCTATCCTCTATCCTATCCTATCCTCTATCCTATCCTATCGTCTATCCTATCCTCTATCCTATCCTATCCTCTATCCTATCCTATCCTCTATCCTATCCTATCCTCTATCCTATCCTATCCTCTATCCTATCCTATCCTGTATCCTATCCAATCCTCTATCCTATCCTATCATCTATCCTCAATCCTATCCTTTCCTGTATCCTAGCCAATCCTCTATCCTATCCTATCCTCTATCCTATCCTATCCTCTATCCTATCCTATCCTCTATCCTATCCTATCCTCTATCATATCCTATCCTCTATCCTATCCTATCCTCTATCCTATCCTATCCTCTATCCTATCCTATCCTCTATTCTATCCTATCCTCTATCCTATCCTATCGTCTATCCTATCCTATCCTCTATCCTATCCTCTATCCTATCCTCTATCCTATCCTCTATCCTATCCTCTATCCTATCCTCTATCCTATCCTCTATCCTATCCTCTATCCTATCCTCTATCCTATCCTCTATCCTATCCTCTATCCTATCCTATCCTCTATCCTATCCTATCCTCTATCATATCCTATCCTCTATCCTATCCTATCATCTATCCTCTATCCTATCCAATCCTCTATCCTAGCCTATCCTCTACCCTATCATATCCTCTATCCTATAATATGATCTATCCTATCCTATCCTCTATCCAATCCTCTATCCTATCCTATCCTCTATTCTATCCTATCCTCTATCCTATCCTATCCTCTTTCCTATCCTATCCTCTATCCTACCCTATCCTATATCCTATCCTATCCTCTATCCTATCCTATCCTCTATCCTATCCTATCCTCTACCCTATCCTATCTTCTATCCTATCCTATCCTCTATCGTATCCTATCATCTATCCTCTATCCTATCCAATCCTCTATCCTATCCTCTATCCTATCCTCTATCCTATCCTCTATCCTATCATCTATCCTCAATCCTAGCCTTTCCTGTATCCTGTCCAATCCTCTATCCTATCCTGTCCTCTATCCTATCCTATCCTCTATCCTATCATATCATCTATCCTATCCTATCATCTATCCTATCCTATCCTCTATCCTATCCTCTATCCTATCCTATCCTCTATCCTATCCTATCCTCTATCCTATCCTATCCTCTATCCTATCCTATCGTCTATCCTATCCTCTATCCTATCCTATCCTCTATCCTATCCTATCCTCTATCCTATCCTATCCTCTATCCTATCCTATCCTCTATCCTATCCTATCCTCTATCCTATCCAATCCTCTATCCTATCCTATCGTCTATCCTATCCTCTATCCTATCCTATCCTCTATCCTATCCTATGCTCTATCCTATCCAATCCTCTATCCTATCCTGTCCTCTGTCCTATCCTATCCTCTATCCTATCCTGTCCTCTATCCTATCCTATCCTCTATCCTATCATATCATCTATCCTATCCTATCCTCTATTGTATCCTATCCTCTATCCTATCCTATCCTCTATCCTATCCTATCCTCTATCCTATCCTCTATCCTATCCTATCCTCTATCCTATCCTATCCTCTATCCTATCCTATCCTCTATCGTATCCAATCCTCTATCCTATCCTATCGTCTATCCTATCCTCTATCCTATCCTATCCTCTATCCTATCCTATCCTCTATCCTATCCTATCCTCTATCCTATCCTATCCTCTATCCTATCCTATCCTCTATCCTATCCAATCCTCTATCCTATCCTATCCTCTATTCTATCCTATCCTCTATCCTATCCTATCCTCTATCCTATCCTATCGTCTATCCTATCCTCTATCCTATCCTATCCTCTATCCTATCCTATCCTCTATCCTATCATCTATCCTCAATCCTATCCTTTCCTGTATCCTATCCAATCCTCTATCCTATCCTGTCCTCTATCCTATCCTATCCTCTATCCTATCCTATCCTCTATCCTATCCTATCGTCTATCCTATCCTCTATCCTATCCTATCCTCTATCCTATCCTATCGTCTATCCTATCCTCTATCCTATCCTATCCTGTATCCTATCCTATCGTCTATCCTATCCTCTAACCTATCCTATACTCTATCCTATCAAATCCCCTATCCTATCCTCTATCCTATCCTATCCTGTATCCTATCCAATCCTCTATTCTATCCTATCATCTATCCTCAATCCTATCCTTTCCTGTATCCTATCCAATCATCTATCCTATCCTGTCCTCTATCCTATCCTATCCTCTATCCTATCCTATCGTCTATCCTATCCTCTATCCTATCCTATCCTCTTTCCTATCCTATCCTCTATCCTATCCTATCCTCTATCCTATCCTATCCTCTGTCCTATCCTATCCTCTATCCTATCCTATCCTCTATCCTATCCTATCCTGTATCCTATCCAATCATCTATCCTATCCTATCATCTATCCTCAATCCTATCCTTTCCTGTATCCTAGCCAATCCTCTATCCTATCCTATACTCTATCCTATCCTATCCTCTATCCTATCCTATCTTCTATCCTATCCTATCCTCTATCCTATCCTCTATCGTATCCTATCATCTATCCTCTATCCTATCCAATCCTCTATCCTATCCTCTATCCTATCCTATCCTCTATCCTATCCAATCCTCTATCCTATCCTATCGTCTATCCTATCCTCTATCCTATCCTATCCTCTATCCTATCCTATCCTCTATCCTATCCTATCCTCTATCCTATCCTATCCTCTATCCTATCCTATCCTCTATCCTATCCTATCTTCTATCCTATCCTATCCTGTATCCTATCCAATCCTCTATGCTATCCTATCATATATCCTCAATCCTAGCCTTTCCTGTATCCTATCCAATCCTCTATCCTATCCTGTCCTCTATCCTATCCTATCCTCTATCCTATCCTATCCTCTGTCCTATCCTATCCTCTATCCTATCCTATCCTCTATCCTATCCTATCCTGTATCCTATCCAATCCTCTATCCTATCCTATCATCTATCCTCAATCCTATCCTTTCCTGTATCCTAGCCAATTCTCTATCCTATCCTATCCTCTATCCTATCCTATCCTCTATCCTATCCTATCCTCTATCATATCCTATCCTCTATCCTATCCTATCCTCTATCCTATCCTATCCTCTATCCTATCCTATCCTCTATTCTATCCTATCCTCTATCCTATCCTATCGTCTATCCTATCCTATCCTCTATCCTATCCTCTATCCTATCCTCTATCCTATCCTCTATCCTATCCTCTATCCTATCATCTATCCTCTATCCTATCATCTATCCTCAATCCTAGCCTTTCCTGTATCCTGTCCAGTCCTCTATCCTATCCTGTCCTCTATCCTATCCTATCCTCTATCCTATCATATCATCTATCCTATCCTATCATCTATCCTATCCTATCCTCTATCCTATCCTATCCTCTATCCTATCCTATCCTCTATCCTATCCTATCCTCTATCCTATCCTATCGTCTATCCTATCCTCTATCCTATCCTATCCTCTATCCTATCCTATCCTCTATCCTATCCTATCCTCTATCCTATCCTATCCTCTATCCTATCCTTTCCTGTATCCTATCCAATCCTCTATCCTATCCTGTCCTCTATCCTATCCTATCCTCTATCCTATCCTATCGTCTATCCTATCCTCTATCCTATCCTATCCTCTATCCTATCCTATCCTCTATCCTATCCTATCCTCTATCCTATCCTATGCTCTATCCTATCCAATCCTCTATCCTATCCTATCCTCTATCCTATCCTATCCTCTATCCTATCCTATCCTCTATCCTATCGTATCTTCTATCCTATCCTATCCTGTATCCTATCCAATCCTCTACCCTATCCTATCTTCTATCCTATCGAATCCCCTATCCTATCCTCTATCCTATCCTATCCTCTATCCTATCCTATCCTCTATCCTATCCTATCCTCTATCCTATCCTATCCTCTATCCTATCCTATCCTCTATCCTATCCAATCCTCTATCCTATCCTATCCTCTATCCTATCCTCTGTACTATCCTATCCTCTATCCTATCCTATCCTCTATCCTATCCTATCCTCTATCCTATCCTATCCTCTATCCTATCCTATCCTCTATCCTATCCTATCCTCTATCCTATCCTATCCTCTATCCTATCCTATCCTCTATCCTATCCTATCCTCTATCCTATCCTATCCTCTACCCTATAATATCCTCTATCCTATCCTATCCTCTATCCTATCCTATCCTCTATCCTATCCTATCCTCTATCATATCCTATCCTCTATCCTATCCTATCCTCTATCCTATCCTATCCTCTATCCTATCCTACCCTCTATCCTATCCTATCCTCTATCCTATCCTATCCTTTATCCTATCCTATCCTCTATCCTATCCTATCTTCTATCCTATCCTATCCTCTATCCTATCAAATCCACTATCCTATCCTCTATCCTATCCTATCATCTATCCTCTATCCTATCCAATCCTCTATGCTATCCTCTATCCTATCCACTATCCTATCCTCTATCCTATCCTATCCTCTAGCCTATCCTATCCTCTATCCTCTATCCTATCCTATCCTCTATCCTATCCTATGCTCTATCCTATCCTATTCCCCATCCTATCCTATCTTCTATCCTATCCTATGCTCTATCCTATCAAATCCCCTATCCTACCCTCTATCCTACCCTATCCTGTATCCTATCCAATCCTCTATCCTATCCTATCATCTATCCTCAATCCTATCCTTTTCTGTATCCTATCCAATCCTCTATCCTATCCTGTCCTCTATCCTATCCTATCGTCTATCCTATCCTCTATCCTATCCTATCCTGTATCCTATCCAATCCTCTATCCTATCCTATCATCTATCCTCAATCTTATCCTTTCCTGTATCCTAGCCAATCCTCTATTCTATCCTATTATCTATCCTATCGTATCCTCTATCCTATCCAATCCTCTATCCTATCCTATCCTCTATTCTATCCTATCCTCTATCCTATCCTATCCTCTGTACTATCCTATCCTCTGTACTATCCTATCCTCTATCCTATCCTATCCTCTATCCTATCCTATCCTCTATCCTATCCAATCCTCTATCCTATCCTATCGTCTATCCTATCCTCTATCCTATCCTATCCTCTATCCTATCCTATCCTCTATCCTATCCTATCCTCTATCCTATCCTATCCTCTATCCTATCCTATCCTCTATCCTATCCTATCTTCTATCCTATCCTATCCTGTATCCTATCCAATCCTCTATGCTATCCTATCATATATCCTCAATCCTAGCCTTTCCTGTATCCTATCCAATCCTCTATCCTATCCTGTCCTCTATCCTATCCTATCCTCTATCCTATCCTATCCTCTGTCCTATCCTATCCTCTATCCTATCCTATCCTCTATCCTATCCTATCCTGTATCCTATCCAATCCTCTATCCTATCCTATCATCTATCCTCAATCCTATCCTTTCCTGTATCCTAGCCAATTCTCTATCCTATCCTATCCTCTATCCTATCCTATCCTCTATCCTATCCTATCCTCTATCATATCCTATCCTCTATCCTATCCTATCCTCTATCCTATCCTATCCTCTATCCTATCCTATCCTCTATTCTATCCTATCCTCTATCCTATCCTATCGTCTATCCTATCCTATCCTCTATCCTATCCTCTATCCTATCCTCTATCCTATCCTCTATCCTATCCTCTATCCTATCATCTATCCTCTATCCTATCATCTATCCTCAATCCTAGCCTTTCCTGTATCCTGTCCAGTCCTCTATCCTATCCTGTCCTCTATCCTATCCTATCCTCTATCCTATCATATCATCTATCCTATCCTATCATCTATCCTATCCTATCCTCTATCCTATCCTATCCTCTATCCTATCCTATCCTCTATCCTATCCTATCCTCTATCCTATCCTATCGTCTATCCTATCCTCTATCCTATCCTATCCTCTATCCTATCCTATCCTCTATCCTATCCTATCCTCTATCCTATCCTATCCTCTATCCTATCCTTTCCTGTATCCTATCCAATCCTCTATCCTATCCTGTCCTCTATCCTATCCTATCCTCTATCCTATCCTATCGTCTATCCTATCCTCTATCCTATCCTATCCTCTATCCTATCCTATCCTCTATCCTATCCTATCCTCTATCCTATCCTATGCTCTATCCTATCCAATCCTCTATCCTATCCTATCCTCTATCCTATCCTATCCTCTATCCTATCCTATCCTCTATCCTATCGTATCTTCTATCCTATCCTATCCTGTATCCTATCCAATCCTCTACCCTATCCTATCTTCTATCCTATCGAATCCCCTATCCTATCCTCTATCCTATCCTATCCTCTATCCTATCCTATCCTCTATCCTATCCTATCCTCTATCCTATCCTATCCTCTATCCTATCCTATCCTCTATCCTATCCAATCCTCTATCCTATCCTATCCTCTATCCTATCCTCTGTACTATCCTATCCTCTATCCTATCCTATCCTCTATCCTATCCTATCCTCTATCCTATCCTATCCTCTATCCTATCCTATCCTCTATCCTATCCTATCCTCTATCCTATCCTATCCTCTATCCTATCCTATCCTCTATCCTATCCTATCCTCTATCCTATCCTATCCTCTACCCTATAATATCCTCTATCCTATCCTATCCTCTATCCTATCCTATCCTCTATCCTATCCTATCCTCTATCATATCCTATCCTCTATCCTATCCTATCCTCTATCCTATCCTATCCTCTATCCTATCCTACCCTCTATCCTATCCTATCCTCTATCCTATCCTATCCTTTATCCTATCCTATCCTCTATCCTATCCTATCTTCTATCCTATCCTATCCTCTATCCTATCAAATCCACTATCCTATCCTCTATCCTATCCTATCATCTATCCTCTATCCTATCCAATCCTCTATGCTATCCTCTATCCTATCCACTATCCTATCCTCTATCCTATCCTATCCTCTAGCCTATCCTATCCTCTATCCTCTATCCTATCCTATCCTCTATCCTATCCTATGCTCTATCCTATCCTATTCCCCATCCTATCCTATCTTCTATCCTATCCTATGCTCTATCCTATCAAATCCCCTATCCTACCCTCTATCCTACCCTATCCTGTATCCTATCCAATCCTCTATCCTATCCTATCATCTATCCTCAATCCTATCCTTTTCTGTATCCTATCCAATCCTCTATCCTATCCTGTCCTCTATCCTATCCTATCGTCTATCCTATCCTCTATCCTATCCTATCCTGTATCCTATCCAATCCTCTATCCTATCCTATCATCTATCCTCAATCTTATCCTTTCCTGTATCCTAGCCAATCCTCTATCCTATCCTATTATCTATCCTATCGTATCCTCTATCCTATCCAATCCTCTATCCTATCCTATCCTCTATTCTATCCTATCCTCTATCCTATCCTATCCTCTGTACTATCCTATCCTCTGTACTATCCTATCCTCTATCCTATCCTATCCTCTATCCTATCCTATCCTCTATCCTATCCTATCCTCTATCCTATCCTATCGTGTATCCTATCCTCTATCCTATCCTATCCTCTATCCTATCCTATCCTCTATCCTATCCTATCCTCTATCCTATCCTATCCTCTGTACTATCTTATCCTCTGTACTATCCTATCCTCTATCCTATCCTATCCTCTATCCTATCCTATCCTGTATCCTATCCAATCCTCTATCCTATCCTATCATCTATCCTCAATCCTATCCTTTCCTGTATCCTAGCCAATCCTCTATCCTATCCTATCCTCTATCCTATCCTATCCTCTATCCTATCCTATCCTCTATCCTATCCTATCCTCTATCCTATCCTATCCTCTATCCTATCCTATCCTCTATCCTGTCCTATCCTCTATCCTATCCAATCCTCTATCCTATCCTATCCTCTATCCTATCCTATCCTCTATCCTATCCTATCCTCTATCCTATCCTATCGTCTATCCTATCCTCTATCCTATCCTATCCTCTATCCTATCCTATCGTCTATCCTATCCTCTATCCTATCCTATCCTGTATCCTATCCTATCGTCTATCCTATCCTCTAACCTATCCTATCCTCTATCCTATCAAATCCCCTATATTATCCTCTATCCTATCAAATCCACTATCCTATCCTCTATCGTATCCTATCATCTATCCTCTATCCTATCCAATCCTCTATCCTATCCTCTATCCTATCCTCTATCCTATCCTCTATCCTATCCTCTATCCTATCATCTATCCTCAATCCTAGCCTTTCCTGTATCCTATCCAATCCTCTATCCTATCCTGTCCTCTATCCTATCCTATCCTCTATCCTATCGTATCCTCTATCCTATCCTATCGTCTATCCTATCCTCTAACCTATCCTATCCTCTATCCTATCCTCTATCCTATCCTATCCTCTATCCTATCCTATCCTATCCTCTATCCTATCCTCTATCCTATCCTCTATCCTATCCTATCCTCTATCCTATCCTATCCTCTATCCTATCCTATCCTCTATCCTATCCTATCCTCTATCCTATCCTATCCTCTATCCTATCCAATCCTCTATCCTATCCTATCCTCTATCCTATCGTATCCTCTATCCTATCCTATCGTCTATCCTATCCTCTAACCTATCCTATCCTCTATCCTATCCTCTATCCTATCCTATCCTCTATCCTATCCTATCCTCTATCCTATCCTATCCTCTATCCTATCCTATCTTCTATCCTATCCTATCCTCTATCCTATCCAATCCTCTATCCTATCCTATCCTCTATCCTATCCTATCCTCTATCCTATCCTATCCTCTATCCTATCCTATCCTCTATCCTATCCTATCGTCTATCCTATCCTCTATCCTATCCTATCCTGTATCCTATCCTATCGTCTATCCTATCCTCTAACCTATCCTATCCTCTATCCTATCAAATCCCCTATCCTATCCTCTATCCTATCCTATCCTGTATCCTACCCAATCCTCTATCCTATCATATCATCTATCCTCAATCCTATCCTTTCCTGTATCCTATCCAATCCTCTATCCTATCCTGTCCTCTATCCTATCCTATCCTCTATCCTATCCAATCCTCTATCCTATCCTATCATCTATCCTCAATCTTATCCTTTCCTGTATCCTAGCCAATCCTCTATCCTATCCTATTATCTATCCTATCGTATCCTCTATCCTATCCTATCCTCTATCCTATCCTATCCTCTATTCTATCCTATCCTCTATCCTATCCTATCCTCTGTACTATCCTATCCTCTGTACTATCCTATCCTCTATCCTATCCTATCCTCTATCCTATCCTATCCTCTATCCTATCCTATCCTCTATCCTATCCTATCGTGTATCCTATCCTCTATCCTATCCTATCCTCTATCCTATCCTATCCTCTATCCTATCCTATCCTCTATCCTATCCTATCCTCTGTACTATCTTATCCTCTGTACTATCCTATCCTCTATCCTATCCTATCCTCTATCCTATCCTATCCTGTATCCTATCCAATCCTCTATCCTATCCTATCATCTATCCTCAATCCTATCCTTTCCTGTATCCTAGCCAATCCTCTATCCTATCCTATCCTCTATCCTATCCTATCCTCTATCCTATCCTATCCTCTATCCTATCCTATCCTCTATCCTATCCTATCCTCTATCCTATCCTATCCTCTATCCTGTCCTATCCTCTATCCTATCCAATCCTCTATCCTATCCTATCCTCTATCCTATCCTATCCTCTATCCTATCCTATCCTCTATCCTATCCTATCGTCTATCCTATCCTCTATCCTATCCTATCCTCTATCCTATCCTATCGTCTATCCTATCCTCTATCCTATCCTATCCTGTATCCTATCCTATCGTCTATCCTATCCTCTAACCTATCCTATCCTCTATCCTATCAAATCCCCTATCCTATCCTCTATCCTATCAAATCCACTATCCTATCCTCTATCGTATCCTATCATCTATCCTCAATCCTATCCAATCCTCTATCCTATCCTCTATCCTATCCTCTATCCTATCCTCTATCCTATCCTCTATCCTATCATCTATCCTCAATCCTAGCCTTTCCTGTATCCTATCCAATCCTCTATCCTATCCTGTCCTCTATCCTATCCTATCCTCTATCCTATCGTATCCTCTATCCTATCCTATCGTCTATCCTATCCTCTAACCTATCCTATCCTCTATCCTATCCTCTATCCTATCCTATCCTCTATCCTATCCTATCCTATCCTCTATCCTATCCTCTATCCTATCCTATCCTCTATCCTATCCTATCCTCTATCCTATCCTATCCTCTATCCTATCCTATCCTCTATCCTATCCTATCCTCTATCCTATCCTATCTTCTATCCTATCCTATCCTCTATCCTATCCAATCCTCTATCCTATCCTATCCTCTATCCTATCCTATCCTCTATCCTATCCTATCCTCTATCCTATCCTATCCTCTATCCTATCCTATCCTCTATCCTATCCAATCCTCTATCCTATCCTATCCTCTATCCTATCGTATCCTCTATCCTATCCTATCGTCTATCCTATCCTCTAACCTATCCTATCCTCTATCCTATCCTCTATCCTATCCTATCCTCTATCCTATCCTATCCTCTATCCTATCCTATCCTCTATCCTATCCTATCCTCTATCCTATCCTATCCTCTATCCTATCCTATCCTCTATCCTATCCTATCGTGTATCCTATCCTCTATCCTATCCTATCCTCTATCCTATCCTATCCTCTATCCTATCCTATCCTCTATCCTATCCTATCCTCTGTACTATCTTATCCTCTGTACTATCCTATCCTCTATCCTATCCTATCCTCTATCCTATCCTATCCTGTATCCTATCCAATCCTCTATCCTATCCTATCATCTATCCTCAATCCTATCCTTTCCTGTATCCTAGCCAATCCTCTATCCTATCCTATCCTCTATCCTATCCTAATCCTCTATCCTATCCTATCCTCTATCCTATCCTATCCTCTATCCTATCCTATCCTCTATCCTATCCTATCCTCTATCCTGTCCTATCCTCTATCCTATCCAATCCTCTATCCTATCCTATCCTCTATCCTATCCTATCCTCTATCCTATCCTATCGTCTATCCTATCCTCTATCCTATCCTATCCTCTATCCTATCCTATCGTCTATCCTATCCTCTATCCTATCCTATCCTGTATCCTATCCTATCGTCTATCCTATCCTCTAACCTATCCTATCCTCTATCCTATCAAATCCCCTATCCTATCCTCTATCCTATCAAATCCACTATCCTATCCTCTATCGTATCCTATCATCTACCCTCTATCCTATCCAATCCTCTATCCTATCCTCTATCCTATCCTCTATCCTATCCTCTATCCTATCCTCTATCCTATCATCTATCCTCAATCCTAGCCTTTCCTGTATCCTATCCAATCCTCTATCCTATCCTGTCCTCTATCCTATCCTATCCTCTATCCTATCGTATCCTCTATCCTATCCTATCGTCTATCCTATCCTCTAACCTATCCTATCCTCTATCCTATCCTCTATCCTATCCTATCCTCTATCCTATCCTATCCTATCCTCTATCCTATCCTCTATCCTATCCTATCCTCTATCCTATCCTATCCTCTATCCTATCCTATCCTCTATCCTATCCTATCCTCTATCCTATCCTATCCTCTATCCTATCCTATCTTCTATCCTATCCTATCCTCTATCCTATCCAATCCTCTATCCTATCCTATCCTCTATCCTATCCTATCCTCTATCCTATCCTATCCTCTATCCTATCCTATCCTCTATCCTATCCTATCCTCTATCCTATCCAATCCTCTATCCTATCCTATCCTCTATCCTATCGTATCCTCTATCCTATCCTATCGTCTATCCTATCCTCTAACCTATCCTATCCTCTATCCTATCCTCTATCCTATCCTATCCTCTATCCTATCCTATCCTCTATCCTATCCTATCCTCTATCCTATCCTATCCTCTATCCTATCCTATCCTCTATCCTATCCTATCTTCTATCCTATCCTATCCTCTATCCTATCCAATCCTCTATCCTATCCTATCCTCTATCCTATCCTATCCTCTATCCTATCCTATCCTCTATCCTATCCTATCCTCTATCCTATCCTATCGTCTATCCTATCCTCTATCCTATCCTATCCTGTATCCTATCCTATCGTCTATCCTATCCTCTAACCTATCCTATCCTCTATCCTATCAAATCCCCTATCCTATCCTCTATCCTATCCTATCCTGTATCCTATCCAATCCTCTATCCTATCCTATCATCTATCCTCAATCCTATCCTTTCCTGTATCCTATCCAATCCTCTATCCTATCCTGTCCTCTATCCTATCCTATCCTCTATCCTATCCTATCCTCTATCCTATCCTATCGTCTATCCTATCCTCTATCCTATCCTATCCTGTATCCTATCCAATCCTCTATCCTATCCTATCATCTATCCTCTATCCTATCCTATCCTCTATCCTATCCTATCCTCTATCCTATCCTATCCTCTATCCTATCCTATCCTCTATCCTATCCTATCGTCTATCCTATCCTCTATCCTATCCTATCCTCTATCCTATCCTATCCTCTATCCTATCCTATCGTCTATCCTATCCTCTATCCTATCCTATCCTCTATCATATCCTATCCTCTATCCTATCCTATCCTGTATCCTATCCAATCCTCTATCCTATCCTGTCCTCTATCCTATCCTCTCCTCTATCCTATCGTATCCTCTATCCTATCCTATCGTCCATCCTATCCTCCAACCTATCCTATCCTCTATCCTATCCTATCTTCTATCCTATCAAATCCCCTATACTATCCTCTATCCTATCCTATCCTCTATCCTATCCTATCTACCCTATCCTATCCTCTATCCTATCCTATCCTCTATCCTATCCTATCCTCTATCCTATCCAATCCTCTATCCTATCCTATCCTCTATTCTATGCTATCCTCTATCCTATCCTATCCTCTATCCTATCCTATCCTCTATCCTATCCTGTCCTCTATCCTATCCTATCCTCTATCCTATCAAATCCCCTATCCTATCCTCTATCCTATCCTATCCTGTATCCTATCCAATCCTCTATCCTATCCTATCATCTATCCTCAATCCTATCCTTTCCTGTATCCTATCCAATCCTCTATCCTATCCTGTCCTCTATCCTATCCTATCCTCTATCCTATCCTATCCTCTATCCTATCCTATCGTCTATCCTATCCTCTATCCTATCCTATCCTGTATCCTATCCAATCCTCTATCCTATCCTATCATCTATCCTCTATCCTATCCTATCCTCTATCCTATCCTATCCTCTATCCTATCCTATCCTCTATCCTATCCTATCCTCTATCCTATCCTATCGTCTATCCTATCCTCTATCCTATCCTATCCTCTATCCTATCCTATCCTCTATCCTATCCTATCGTCTATCCTATCCTCTATCCTATCCTATCCTCTATCATATCCTATCCTCTATCCTATCCTATCCTGTATCCTATCCAATCCTCTATCCTATCCTGTCCTCTATCCTATCCTCTCCTCTATCCTATCGTATCCTCTATCCTATCCTATCGTCCATCCTATCCTCCAACCTATCCTATCCTCTATCCTATCCTATCTTCTATCCTATCAAATCCCCTATACTATCCTCTATCCTATCCTATCCTCTATCCTATCCTATCCTCTACCCTATCCTATCCTCTATCCTATCCTATCCTCTATCCTATCCTATCCTCTATCCTATCCAATCCTCTATCCTATCCTATCCTCTATTCTATGCTATCCTCTATCCTATCCTATCCTCTATCCTATCCTATCCTCTATCCTATCCTGTCCTCTATCCTATCCTATCCTCTATCCTATCCAATCCTCTATCCTATCCTATCCTCTATTCAATGCTATCCTCTATCCTATCCTATCCTCTATCCTATCCTATCCTCTATCCTATCCTGTCCTCTATCCTATCCTATCCTCTATCCTATCCTATCCTCTATCCTATCCTATCGTCTATCCTATCCTCTATCCTATCCTATCCTGTATCCTATCCAATCCTCTACCTATCCTATCATCTATCCTCTATCCTATCCTATCCTCTATCCTATCCTATCCTCTATCCTATCCTATTCTCTATCCTATCCTATCCTATCTTCTATCCTATCCTCTATCCTATCCTATCCTCTATCATATCCTATCCTCTATCCTATCCTATCCTGTATCCTATCCAATCCTCTATCCTATCCTGTCCTCTATCCTATCCTCTCCTCTATCCTATCGTATCCTCTATCCTATCCTATCGTCTATCCTATCCTCTAACCTATCCTATCCTCTATCCTATCCTATCTTCTATCCTATCAAATCCCCTATACTATCCTCTATCCTATCCTATCCTCTATCCTATCCTATCCTCTACCCTATCCTATCCTCTATCCTATCCTATCCTCTATCCTATCCTATCCTCTATCCTATCCAATCCTCTATCCTATCCTATCCTCTATTCTATCCTATCCTCTATCCTATCCTATCTTCTATCCTATCAAATCCCCTATACTATCCTCTATCCTATCCTATCCTCTATCCTATCCTATCCTCTACCCTATCCTATCCTCTATCCTATCCTATCCTCTATCCTATCCTATCCTCTATCCTATCCTATCCTCTATCCTATCCTATCCTCTATCCTATCCTATCCTCTATCCTATCCTATCCTCTACCCTATCCTATCCTCTATCCTATCCTATCCTCTATCCTATCCTATCTTCTATCCTATCAAATCCCCTATACTATCCTCTATCCTATCCTATCCTCTATCCTATCCTATCCTCTACCCTATCCTATCCTCTATCCTATCCTATCCTCTATCCTATCCTATCCTCTATCCTATCCAATCCTCTATCCTATCCTATCCTCTATTCTATGCTATCCTCTATCCTATCCTATCCTCTATCCTATCCTATCCTCTATCCTATCCTGTCCTCTATCCTATCCTATCCTCCTATCCTATCCAATCCTCTATATTATCCTATCCTCTATTCTATGCTATCCTCTATCCTATCCTATCCTCTATCCTATCCTATCCTCTATCCTATCCTGTCCTCTATCCTATCCTATCCTCTATCCTATCCTATCCTCTATCCTATCCTATCGTCTATCCTATCCTCTATCCTATCCTATCCTGTATCCTATCCAATCCTCTATCCTATCCTATCATCTATCCTCTATCCTATCCTATCCTCTATCCTATCCTATCCTCTATCCTATCCTATCCTCTATCCTATCCTATCGTCTATCCTATCCTCTATCCTATCCTATCCTCTATCATATCCTATCCTCTATCCTATCCTATCCTGTATCCTATCCAATCCTCTATCCTATCCTGTCCCTCTATCCTATCCTCTCCTCTATCCTATCGTATCCTCTATCCTATCCTATCGTCTATCCTATCCTCTAACCTATCCTATCCTCTATCCTATCCTATCTTCTATCCTATCAAATCCCCTATACTATCCTCTATCCTATCCTATCCTCTATCCTATCCTATCCTCTACCCTATCCTATCCTCTATCCTATCCTATCCTCTATCCTATCCTATCCTCTATCCTATCCAATCCTCTATCCTATCCTATCCTCTATTCTATCCTATCCTCTATCCTATCCTATCCTCTATCCTATCCTATCCTCTATCCTATCCTGTCCTCTATCCTATCCTATCCTCTATCCTATCCTATCCTCTATCCTATCCTCTATCCTATCCTATCCTCTATCCTATCCAATCCTCTATCCTATCCTATCCTCTATTCTATCCTATCCTCTATCCTATCCTATCCTCTATCCTATCCTATCCTCTATCCTATCCTATCCTCTATCCTATCCTATCCTGTATCCTATCCAATCCTCTATCCTATCCTATCATCTATCCTCTATCCTATCCTATCCTCTATCCTATCCTATCCTCTATCCTATCCTATCCTCTATCCTATCCTATCCTCTATCCTATCCTATCGTCTATCCTATCCTCTATCCTATCCTATCCTCTATCCTATCCTATCCTCTATAATATCCTATCGTCTATCCTATCCTCTATCCTATCCTATCCTCTATCCTATCCTGTCCTCTATCCTATCCTATCCTCTATCCTATCCTATCCTCTATCCTATCCTATCGTCTATCCTATCCTCTATCCTATCCTATCCTCTATAATATCCTATCGTCTATCCTATCCTCTATCCTATCCTATCCTCTATCATATCCTATCCTCTATCCTATCCTATCCTGTATCCTATCCAATCCTCTATCCTATCCTATCATCTATCCTCTATCCTATCCTATCCTCTATCCTATCCTATCCTCTATCCTATCCTATCCTCTATCCTATCCTATCGTCTATCCTATCCTCTATCCTATCCTATCCTCTATCCTATCCTATCCTCTATCCTATCCTATCGTCTATCCTATCCTCTATCCTATCCTATCCTCTATCATATCCTATCCTCTATCCTATCCTATCCTGTATCCTATCCAATCCTCTATCCTATCCTGTCCTCTATCCTATCCTCTCCTCTATCCTATCGTATCCTCTATCCTATCCTATCGTCTATCCTATCCTCTAACCTATCCTATCCTCTATCCTATCCTATCTTCTATCCTATCAAATCCCCCATACTATCCTCTATCCTATCCTATCCTCTATCCTATCCTGTCCTCTATCCTATCCTATCCTCTATCCTATCCAATCCTCTATCCTATCCTATCCTCTATTCAATGCTATCCTCTATCCTATCCTATCCTCTATCCTATCCTATCCTCTATCCTATCCTGTCCTCTATCCTATCCTATCCTCTATCCTATCCTATCCTCTATCCTATCCTATCGTCTATCCTATCCTCTATCCTATCCTATCCTGTATTCTATCCAATCCTCTATCCTATTCTATCATCTATCCTCTATCCTATCCTATCCTCTATCCTATCCTATCCTCTATCCTATCCTATCCTATCGTCTATCCTATCCTCTATCCTATCCTATCCTCTATCATATCCTATCCTCTATCCTATCCTATCCTGTATCCTATCCAATCCTCTATCCTATCCTGTCCTCTATCCTATCCTCTCCTCTATCCTATCGTATCCTCTATCCTATCCTATCGTCTATCCTATCCTCTAACCTATCCTATCCTCTATCCTATCCTATCTTCTATCCTATCAAATCCCCTATACTATCCTCTATCCTATCCTATCCTCTATCCTATCCTATCCTCTACCCTATCCTATCCTCTATCCTATCCTATCCTCTATCCTATCCTATCCTCTATCCTATCCAATCCTCTATCCTATCCTATCCTCTATTCTATCCTATCCTCTATCCTATCCTATCCTCTATCCTATCCTATCCTCTATCCTATCCTGTCCTCTATCCTATCCTATCCTCTATCCTATCCTATCCTCTATCCTATCCTTTCCTGTATCCTAGCCAACTCTCTATCCTATCCTATCCTCTATCCTATCCTATCCTCTATCCTATCCTATCCTCTATCCTATCCTATCCTCTATCCTATCCTATCCTCTATCCTATCATCTATCCTCTATCCTATCCTATCCTCTATCCTATCCTATCCTCTATCCTATCCTATCCTCTATCCTATCCAATCCTCTATCCTATCCTATCCTCTATTCTATGCTATCCTCTATCCTATCCTATCCTCTATCCTATCCTATCCTCTATCCTATCCTGTCCTCTATCCTATCCTATCCTCTATCCTATCCAATCCTCTATCCTATCCTATCCTCTATTCTATGCTATCCTCTATCCTATCCTATCCTCTATCCTATCCTATCCTCTATCCTATCCTGTCCTCTATCCTATCCTATCCTCTATCCTATCCTATCCTCTATCCTATCCTATCGTCTATCCTATCCTCTATCCTATCCTATCCTGTATCCTATCCAATCCTTTATCCCATCCTATCATCTATCATCAATCCTATCCTTTCCTGTATCCTATCCTATCCTCTATCCTATCCTATCCTCTATCCTATCCTATCCTCTATCCTATCCTATCGTCTATCCTATCCTCTATCCTATCCTATCCTCTATCATATCCTATCCTCTATCCTATCCTATCCTGTATCCTATCCAATCCTCTATCCTATCCTGTCCTCTATCCTATCCTCTCCTCTATCCTATCGTATCCTCTATCCTATTCTATCGTCTATCCTATCCTCTAACCTATCCTATCCTCTATCCTATCCTATCTTCTATCCTATCAAATCCCCTATACTATCCTCTATCCTATCCTATCCTCTATCCTATCCTATCCTCTACCCTATCCTATCCTCTATCCTATCCTATCCTCTATCCTATCCTATCCTCTATCCTATCCAATCCTCTATCCTATCCTATCCTCTATTCTATCCTATCCTCTATCCTATCCTATCCTCTATCCTATCCTATCCTCTATCCTATCCTGTCCTCTATCCTATCCTATCCTCTATCCTATCCTATCCTCTATCCTATCCTATCCTCTATCCTATCCAATCCTCTATCCTATCCTATCCTCTATTCTATCCTATCCTCTATCCTATCCTATCCTCTATCCTATCCTATCCTCTACCCTATCCTATCCTCTATCCTATCCTATCCTGTATCCTATCCAATCCTCTATCCTATCCTATCATCTATCCTCTATCCTATCCTATCCTCTATCCTATCCTATCCTCTATCCTATCCTATCCTCTATCCTATCCTATCCTCTATCCTATCCTATCGTCTATCCTATCCTCTATCCTATCCTATCCTCTATTCTATCCTATCCTCTATCCTATCCTATCTTCTATCCTATCAAATCCCCTATACTATCCTCTATCCTATCCTATCCTCTATCCTATCCTATCCTCTACCCTATCCTATCCTCTATCCTATCCTATCCTCTATCCTATCCTATCCTCTATCCTATCCTATCCTCTATCCTATCCTATCCTCTATAATATCCTATCGTCTATCCTATCGTATCCTCTATCCTATCCTATCGTCTATCCTATCCTCTATCCTATCCTATCCTCTATCCTATCCTATCCTCTACCCTATCCTATCCTCTATCCTATCCTATCCTCTATCCTATCCTATCTTCTATCCTATCAAATCCCCTATACTATCCTCTATCCTATCCTATCCTCTATCCTATCCTATCCTCTACCCTATCCTATCCTCTATCCTATCCTATCCTCTATCCTATCCTATCCTCTATCCTATCCAATCCTCTATCCTATCCTATCCTCTATTCTATGCTATCCTCTATCCTATCCTATCCTCTATCCTATCCTATCCTCTATCCTATCCTGTCCTCTATCCTATCCTATCCTCTATCCTATCCAATCCTCTATATTATCCTATCCTCTATTCTATGCTATCCTCTATCCTATCCTATCCTCTATCCTATCCTATCCTCTATCCTATCCTGTCCTCTATCCTATCCTATCCTCTATCCTATCCTATCCTCTATCCTATCCTATCGTCTATCCTATCCTCTATCCTATCCTATCCTGTATCCTATCCAATCCTCTATCCTATCCTATCATCTATCCTCTATCCTATCCTATCCTCTATCCTATCCTATCCTCTATCCTATCCTATCCTCTATCCTATCCTATCGTCTATCCTATCCTCTATCCTATCCTATCCTCTATCATATCCTATCCTCTATCCTATCCTATCCTGTATCCTATCCAATCCTCTATCCTATCCTGTCCTCTATCCTATCCTCTCCTCTATCCTATCGTATCCTCTATCCTATCCTATCGTCTATCCTATCCTCTAACCTATCCTATCCTCTATCCTATCCTATCTTCTATCCTATCAAATCCCCTATACTATCCTCTATCCTATCCTATCCTCTATCCTATCCTATCCTCTACCCTATCCTATCCTCTATCCTATCCTATCCTCTATCCTATCCTATCCTCTATCCTATCCAATCCTCTATCCTATCCTATCCTCTATTCTATCCTATCCTCTATCCTATCCTATCCTCTATCCTATCCTATCCTCTATCCTATCCTGTCCTCTATCCTATCCTATCCTCTATCCTATCCTATCCTCTATCCTATCCTCTATCCTATCCTATCCTCTATCCTATCCAATCCTCTATCCTATCCTATCCTCTATTCTATCCTATCCTCTATCCTATCCTATCCTCTATCCTATCCTATCCTCTATCCTATCCTATCCTCTATCCTATCCTATCCTGTATCCTATCCAATCCTCTATCCTATCCTATCATCTATCCTCTATCCTATCCTATCCTCTATCCTATCCTATCCTCTATCCTATCCTATCCTCTATCCTATCCTATCCTCTATCCTATCCTATCGTCTATCCTATCCTCTATCCTATCCTATCCTCTATCCTATCCTATCCTCTATAATATCCTATCGTCTATCCTATCCTCTATCCTATCCTATCCTCTATCCTATCCTGTCCTCTATCCTATCCTATCCTCTATCCTATCCTATCCTCTATCCTATCCTATCGTCTATCCTATCCTCTATCCTATCCTATCCTCTATAATATCCTATCGTCTATCCTATCCTCTATCCTATCCTATCCTCTATCATATCCTATCCTCTATCCTATCCTATCCTGTATCCTATCCAATCCTCTATCCTATCCTATCATCTATCCTCTATCCTATCCTATCCTCTATCCTATCCTATCCTCTATCCTATCCTATCCTCTATCCTATCCTATCGTCTATCCTATCCTCTATCCTATCCTATCCTCTATCCTATCCTATCCTCTATCCTATCCTATCGTCTATCCTATCCTCTATCCTATCCTATCCTCTAACCTATCCTATCCTCTATCCTATCCTATCTTCTATCCTATCAAATCCCCCATACTATCCTCTATCCTATCCTATCCTCTATCCTATCCTGTCCTCTATCCTATCCTATCCTCTATCCTATCCAATCCTCTATCCTATCCTATCCTCTATTCAATGCTATCCTCTATCCTATCCTATCCTCTATCCTATCCTATCCTCTATCCTATCCTGTCCTCTATCCTATCCTATCCTCTATCCTATCCTATCCTCTATCCTATCCTATCGTCTATCCTATCCTCTATCCTATCCTATCCTGTATTCTATCCAATCCTCTATCCTATTCTATCATCTATCCTCTATCCTATCCTATCCTCTATCCTATCCTATCCTCTATCCTATCCTATCCTATCGTCTATCCTATCCTCTATCCTATCCTATCCTCTATCATATCCTATCCTCTATCCTATCCTATCCTGTATCCTATCCAATCCTCTATCCTATCCTGTCCTCTATCCTATCCTCTCCTCTATCCTATCGTATCCTCTATCCTATCCTATCGTCTATCCTATCCTCTAACCTATCCTATCCTCTATCCTATCCTATCTTCTATCCTATCAAATCCCCTATACTATCCTCTATCCTATCCTATCCTCTATCCTATCCTATCCTCTACCCTATCCTATCCTCTATCCTATCCTATCCTCTATCCTATCCTATCCTCTATCCTATCCAATCCTCTATCCTATCCTATCCTCTATTCTATCCTATCCTCTATCCTATCCTATCCTCTATCCTATCCTATCCTCTATCCTATCCTGTCCTCTATCCTATCCTATCCTCTATCCTATCCTATCCTCTATCCTATCCTTTCCTGTATCCTAGCCAACTCTCTATCCTATCCTATCCTCTATCCTATCCTATCCTCTATCCTATCCTATCCTCTATCCTATCCTATCCTCTATCCTATCCTATCCTCTATCCTATCATCTATCCTCTATCCTATCCTATCCTCTATCCTATCCTATCCTCTATCCTATCCTATCCTCTATCCTATCCAATCCTCTATCCTATCCTATCCTCTATTCTATGCTATCCTCTATCCTATCCTATCCTCTATCCTATCCTATCCTCTATCCTATCCTGTCCTCTATCCTATCCTATCCTCTATCCTATCCAATCCTCTATCCTATCCTATCCTCTATTCTATGCTATCCTCTATCCTATCCTATCCTCTATCCTATCCTATCCTCTATCCTATCCTGTCCTCTATCCTATCCTATCCTCTATCCTATCCTATCCTCTATCCTATCCTATCGTCTATCCTATCCTCTATCCTATCCTATCCTGTATCCTATCCAATCCTTTATCCCATCCTATCATCTATCATCAATCCTATCCTTTCCTGTATCCTATCCTATCCTCTATCCTATCCTATCCTCTATCCTATCCTATCCTCTATCCTATCCTATCGTCTATCCTATCCTCTATCCTATCCTATCCTCTATCATATCCTATCCTCTATCCTATCCTATCCTGTATCCTATCCAATCCTCTATCCTATCCTGTCCTCTATCCTATCCTCTCCTCTATCCTATCGTATCCTCTATCCTATTCTATCGTCTATCCTATCCTCTAACCTATCCTATCCTCTATCCTATCCTATCTTCTATCCTATCAAATCCCCTATACTATCCTCTATCCTATCCTATCCTCTATCCTATCCTATCCTCTACCCTATCCTATCCTCTATCCTATCCTATCCTCTATCCTATCCTATCCTCTATCCTATCCAATCCTCTATCCTATCCTATCCTCTATTCTATCCTATCCTCTATCCTATCCTATCCTCTATCCTATCCTATCCTCTATCCTATCCTGTCCTCTATCCTATCCTATCCTCTATCCTATCCTATCCTCTATCCTATCCTATCCTCTATCCTATCCAATCCTCTATCCTATCCTATCCTCTATTCTATCCTATCCTCTATCCTATCCTATCCTCTATCCTATCCTATCCTCTACCCTATCCTATCCTCTATCCTATCCTATCCTGTATCCTATCCAATCCTCTATCCTATCCTATCATCTATCCTCTATCCTATCCTATCCTCTATCCTATCCTATCCTCTATCCTATCCTATCCTCTATCCTATCCTATCCTCTATCCTATCCTATCGTCTATCCTATCCTCTATCCTATCCTATCCTCTATCATATCCTATCCTCTATCCTATCCTATCCTGTATCCTATCCAATCCTCTATCCTATCCTGTCCTCTATCCTATCCTCTCCTCTATCCTATCGTATCCTCTATCCTATCCTATCGTCTATCCTATCCTCTAACCTATCCTATCCTCTATCCTATCCTATCTTCTATCCTATCAAATCCCCTATACTATCCTCTATCCTATCCTATCCTCTATCCTATCAAATCCACTATCCTATCCTCTATCGTATCCTATCATCTATCCTCTATCCTATCCAATCCTCTATCCTATCCTCTATCCTATCCTCTATCCTATCATCTATCCTCAATCCTAGCCTTTCCTGTATCCTATCCAATCCTCTATCCTATCCTGTCCTCTATCCTATCCTATCCTCTATCCTATCGTATCCTCTATCCTATCCTATCGTCTATCCTATCCTCTAACCTATCCTATCCTCTATCCTATTCTCTATCCTATCCTCTATCCTATCCTATCCTCTATCCTATCCTATCCTCTATCCTATCCTATCCTCTATCCTATCCTATCCTCTATCCTATCCTATCCTCTATCCTATCCTATCCTCTATCCTATCCTATCCTCTATCCTATCCAATCCTCTATCCTATCCTATCCTCTATCCTATCCTATCCTCTATCCTATCCTATCCTCTATCCTATCCTATCGTCTATCCTATCCTCTATCCTATCCTATCCTCTATCCTATCCTATCGTCTATCCTATCCTCTATCCTATCCTATCCTGTATCCTATCCTCTAACCTATCCTATCCTCTATCCTATCAAATCCCCTATCCTATCCTCTATCCTAGCCTATCCTGTATCCTATCCAATCCTCTATCCTATCCTATCATCTATCCTCAATCCTATCCTTTCATGTATCCTATCCAATCCTCTATCCTATCCTGTCCTCTATCCTATCCTATCCTCTATCCTATCCTATCCTCTATCCTATCCTATCGTCTATCCTATCCTCTATCCTATCCTATCCTGTATCCTATCCAATCCTCTATCCTATCCTATCATCTATCCTCTATCCTATCCTATAATCTATCCTATCCTATCCTCTATCCTATCCTATCCTCTATCCTATCCTATCCTCTATCCTATCCAATCCTCTATCCTATCCTATCCTCTATTCTATCCTATCCTCTATCCTATCCTATCCTCTATCCTATCCTATCCTCTATCCTATCCTGTCCTCTATCCTATCCTATCCTCTATCCTATCCTATCCTCTATCCTATCCTATCCTCTATCCTATCCTTTCCTGTATCCTAGCCAACTCTCTATCCTATCCTATCCTCTATCCTATCCTATCCTCTATCCTATCCTATCCTCTATCCTATCCTATCCTCTATCCTATCCTATCCTCTATCCTATCCTATCCTCTACCCTATCCTATCCTCTATCCTATCCTATCCTCTATCCTATCGTATCGTCTATCCTATCCTCTATCCTATCCTATCCTCTATCATATCCTATCCTCTGTCCTATCCTATCTTCTATCCTATCCTATCCTCTATCCTATCAAATCCACTATCCTATCCTCTATCGTATCCTATCATCTATCCTCTATCCTATCCAATCCTCTATCCTATCCTCTATCCTATCCTCTATCCTATCCTCTATCCTATCCTCTATCCTATCATCTATCCTCAATCCTAGCCTTTCCTGTATCCTATCCAATCCTCTATCCTATCCTATCGTCTATCCTATCCTCTATCCTATCCTATCCTCTATCCTATCCTATCGTCTATCCTATCCTCTATCCTATCCTATCCTGTATCCTATCCTATCGTCTATCCTATCCTCTAACCTATCCTATCCTCTATCCTATCAAATCCCCTATCCTATCCTCTATCCTAGCCTATCCTGTATCCTATCCAATCCTCTATCCTATCCTATCATCTATCCTCAATCCTATCCTTTCATGTATCCTATCCAATCCTCTATCCTATCCTGTCCTCTATCCTATCCTATCCTCTATCCTATCCTATCCTCTATCCTATCCTATCCTCTATCCTATCCTATCGTCTTTCCTATCCTCTATCCTATCCTATCCTGTATCCTATCCAATCCTCTATCCTATCCTATCATCTATCCTCTATCCTATCCTATCCTCTATCCTATCCTATCCTCTATCCTATCCTATCCTCTATCCTATCCTATCCTCTATCCTATCCAATCCTCTATCCTATCCTATCCTCTATTCTATCCTATCCTCTATCCTATCCTATCCTCTATCCTATCCTATCCTCTATCCTATCCTGTCCTCTATCCTATCCTATCCTCTATCCTATCCTATCCTCTATCCTATCCTTTCCTGTATCCTAGCCAACTCTCTATCCTATCCTATCCTCTATCCTATCCTATCCTCTATCCTATCCTATCCTCTATCCTATCCTATCCTCTATCCTATCCTATCCTCTATCCTATCCTATCCTCTACCCTATCCTATCCTCTATCCTATCCTATCCTCTATCCTATCGTATCGTCTATCCTATCCTCTATCCTATTCTATCCTCTATCATATCCTATCCTCTGTCCTATCCTATCTTCTATCCTATCCTATCCTCTATCCTATCAAATCCACTATCCTATCCTCTATCGTATCCTATCATCTATCCTCTATCCTATCCAATCCTCTATCCTATCCTCTATCCTATCCTCTATCCTATCCTCTATCCTATCCTCTATCCTATCATCTATCCTCAATCCTAGCCTTTCCTGTATCCTATCCAATCCTCTATCCTATCCTGTCCTCTATCCTATCCTATCCTCTATCCTATCGTATCCTCTATCCTATCCTATCGTCTATCCTATCCTCTAACCTATCCTATCCTCTATCCTATCCTCTATCCTATCCTCTATCCTATCCTATCCTCTATCCTATCCTATCCTCTATCCTATCCTATCCTCTATCCTATCCTATCCTCTATCCTATCCTATCCTCTATCCTATCCAATCCTCTATCCTATCCTATCCTCTATCCTATCCTATCCTCTATGCTATCCTATCCTCTATCCTATCCTATCGTCTATCCTATCCTCTATCCTATCCTATCCTCTATCCTATCCTATCGTCTATCCTATCCTCTATCCTATCCTATCCTGTATCCTATCCTATCGTCTATCCTATCCTCTAATCTATCCTATCCCCTATCCTATCAAATCCCCTATCCTATCCTCTATCCTATCAAATCCACTATCCTATCCTCTATCGTATCCTATCATCTATCCTCTATTATATCCAATCCTCTATCCTATCCTCTATCCTATCCTCTATCCTATCCTCTATCCTATCATCTATCCTCAATCCTAGCCTTTCCTGTATCCTATCCAATCCTCTATCCTATCCTGTCCTCTATCCTATCCTATCCTCTATCCTATCGTATCCTCTATCCTATCCTATCGTCTATCCTATCCTCTAACCTATCCTATCCTCTATCCTATCCTCTATCCTATCCTATCCTCTATCCTATCCTATCCTCTATCCTATCCTATCCTCTATCCTATCCTATCCTCTATCCTATCCTATCTTCTATCCTATCCTATCCTCTATCCTATCCAATCCTCTATCCTATCCTATCCTCTATCCTATCCTATCCTCTATCCTATCCTATCCTCTATCCTATCCTATCCTCTATCCTATCCTATCCTCTATCCTATCCAATCCTCTATCCTATCCTATCCTCTATCCTATCCTATCCTCTATCCTATCCTATCGTCTATCCTATCCTCTATCCTATCCTATCCTCTATCCTATCCTATCGTCTATCCTATCCTCTATCCTATCCTATCCTGTATCCTATCCTATCGTCTATCCTATCCTCTAACCTATCCTATCCTCTATCCTATGAAATCCCCTATCCTATCCTCTATCCTATCCTATCCTCTATCCTATCCTATCCTCTATCCTATCCTATCCTCTATCCTATCCTATCCTCTATCCTATCCTATCGTCTATCCTATCCTCTATCCTATCCTATCCTCTATCCTATCCTATCGTCTATCCTATCCTCTATCCTATCCTATCCTCTATCCTATCCTATCGTCTATCCTATCCTCTATCCTATCCTATCCTCTATCCTATCCTATCGTCTATCCTATCCTCTATCCTATCCTATCCTGTATCCTATCCTATCGTCTATCCTATCCTCTAATCTATCCTATCCTCTATCCTATCAAATCCCCTATCCTATCCTCTATCGTATCCTATCATCTATCCTCTATCCTATCCAATCCTCTATCCTATCCTCTATCCTATCCTCTATCCTATCCTCTATCCTATCCTCTATCCTATCATCTATCCTCAATCCTAGCCTTTCCTGTATCCTATCCAATCCTCTATCCTATCCTGTCCTCTATCCTATCCTATCATCTATCCTATCGTATCCTCTATCCTATCCTATCGTCTATCCTATCCTCTAACCTATCCTATCCTCTATCCTATCCTCTATCCTATCCTCTATCCTATCCTATCCTCTATCCTATCCTATCCTCTATCCTATCCTATCCTCTATCCTATCCTATCCTCTATCCTATCCTATCCTCTATCCTATCCAATCCTCTATCCTATCCTATCCTCTATCCTATCCTATCCTCTATCCTATCCTACCCTCTATCCTACCCTATCCTCTATCCTATCCTGTCCTCTATCCTATCCTCTCCTCTATCCTATCGTATCCTCTATCCTATCCTATCGTCTATCCTATCCTCTAACCTATCCTATCCTCTATCCTATCCTATCCTGTATCCTATCCAATCCTCTATCCTATCCTATCATCTATCCTCTATCCTATCCTATCCTCTATCCTATCCTATCCTCTATCCTATCCTATCCTCTATCCTATCCTATCCTCTATCCTATCCTATCGTCTATCCTATCCTCTATCCTATCCTATCCTCTATCATATCCTATCCTCTATCCTATCCTATCCTGTATCCTATCCAATCCTCTATCCTATCCTGTCCTCTATCCTATCCTCTCCTCTATCCTATCGTATCCTCTATCCTATCCTATCGTCTATCCTATCCTCTAACCTATCCTATCCTCTATCCTATCCTATCTTCTATCCTATCAAATCCCCTATACTATCCTCTATCCTATCCTATCCTCTATCCTATCCTATCCTCTACCCTATCCTATCCTCTATCCTATCCTATCCTCTATCCTATCCTATCCTCTATCCTATCCAATCCTCTATCCTATCCTATCCTCTATTCTATCCTATCCTCTGTCCTATCCTATCCTCTATCCTATCCTATCCTCTATCCTATCCTATCCTCTATCCTATCCTGTCCTCTATCCTATCCTATCCTCTATCCTATCCTATCCTCTATCCTATCCTTTCCTGTATCCTAGCCAACTCTCTATCCTATCCTATCTTCTATCCTATCCTATCCTCTATCCTATCCTATCCTCTATCCTATCCTATCCTCTATCCTATCCTATCCTCTACCCTATCCTATCCTCTATCCTATCCTATCCTCTATCCTATCGTATCGTCTATCCTATCCTCTATCCTATCCTATCCTCTATCATATCCTATCCTCTATCCTATCCTATCCTCTATCCTATCCAATCCTCTATCCTATCCTGTCCTCTATCCTATCCTATCCTCTATCCTATCGTATAATCTATCCTATCCTATCGTCTATCCTATCCTCTAACCTATCCTATCCTCTATCCTATCCTCTATCCTATCCTCTATCCTATCCTATCCTCTATCCTATCCTATCCTCTATCCTATCCTATCCTCTATCCTATCCTATCCTCTATCCTATCCTATCCTCTATCCTATCCTATCCTCTATCCTATCCAATCCTCTATCCTATCCTATCCTCTATCCTATCCTATCCTCTATCCTATCCTATCCTCTATCCTACCCTATCCTCTATCCTATCCTGTCCTCTATCCTATCCTCTCCTCTATCCTATCGTATCCTCTATCCTATCCTATCGTCTATCCTATCCTCTAACCTATCCTATCCTCTATCCTATCCTATCCTGTATCCTATCCAATCCTCTATCCTATCCTATCATCTATCCTCTATCCTATCCTATCCTCTATCCTATCCTATCCTCTATCCTATCCTATCCTCTATCCTATCCTATCGTCTATCCTATCCTCTATCCTATCCTATCCTCTATCATATCCTATCCTCTATCCTATCCTATCCTGTATCCTATCCAATCCTCTATCCTATCCTGTCCTCTATCCTATCCTCTCCTCTATCCTATCGTATCCTCTATCCTATCCTATCCTCTATCCTATCCTATCCTCTATCCTATCCTATCGTCTATCCTATCCTCTATCCTATCAAATCCCCTATACTATCCTCTATCCTATCCTATGCTCTATCCTATCCTATCCTCTACCCTATCCTATCCTCTATCCTATCCTATCCTCTATCCTATCCTATCCTCTATCCTATCCAATCCTCTATCCTATCCTATCCTCTATTCTATCCTATCCTCTATCCTATCCTATCCTCTATCCTATCCTATCCTCTATCCTATCCTGTCCTCTATCCTATCCTATCCTCTATCCTATCCTATCCTCTATCCTATCCTTTCCTGTATCCTAGCCAACTCTCTATCCTATCCTATCATCTATCCTATCCTATCCTCTATCCTATCCTATCCTCTATCCTATCCTATCCTCTATCCTATCCTATCCTCTATCCTATCCTATCCTCTACCCTATCCTATCCCCTATCCTATCCTATCCTCTATCCTATCGTATCGTCTATCTTATCCTCTATCCTATCCTATCCTCTATCATATCCTATCCTCTGTCCTATCCTATCCTCTATCCTACCCTATCCACTATCCTATCCTGTCCTCTATCCTATCCTCTCCTCTATCCTATCGTATCCTCTATCCTATCCTATCGTCTATCCTATCCTCTAACCTATCCTATCCTCTATCCTATCCTATCCTGTATCCTATCCAATCCTCTATCCTATCCTATCATCTATCCTCTATCCTATCCTATCCTCTATCCTATCCTATCCTCTATCCTATCCTATCCTCTATCCTATCCTATCCTCTATCCTATCCTATCGTCTATCCTATCCTCTATCCTATCCTATCCTCTATCATATCCTATCCTCTATCCTATCCTATCCTGTATCCTATCCAATCCTCTATCCTATCCTGTCCTCTATCCTATCCTCTCCTCTATCCTATCGTATCCTCTATCCTATCCTATCGTCTATCCTATCCTCTAACCTATCCTATCCTCTATCCTATCCTATCTTCTATCCTATCAAATCCCCTATACTATCCTCTATCCTATCCTATCCTCTATCCTATCCTATCCTCTACCCTATCCTATCCTCTATCCTATCCTATCCTCTATCCTATCCTATCCTCTATCCTATCCAATCCTCTATCCTATCCTATCCTCTATTCTATCCTATCCTCTATCCTATCCTATCCTCTATCCTATCCTATCCTCTATCCTATCCTGTCCTCTATCCTATCCTATCCTCTATCCTATCCTATCCTCTATCCTATCGTTTCCTGTATCCAGCCAACTCTCTATCCTATCCTATCCTCTATCCTATCCTATCCTCTATCCTATCCTATCCTCTATCCTATCCTATCCTCTATCCTATCCTATCCTGTATCCTATCCTATCCTCTATCTTATCCTATCCTCTATCCTATCCAATCCTCTATCCTATCCTATCCTCTATCCTATCCTATCCTCTATCCTATCCTATCCTCTATCCTATCCTATCGTCTATCCTATCCTCTATCCTATCCTATCCTCTATCCTATCCTATCGTCTATCCTATCCTCTATCCTATCCTATCCTGTATCCTATCCTATCGTCTATCCTATCCTCTAACCTATCCTATCCTCTATCCTATCAAATCCCCTATCCTATCCTCTATCCTATCCTATCCTCTATCCTATCCTATCCTCTATCCTATCCTATCCTCTATCCTATCCTATCGTCTATCCTATCCTCTATCCTATCAAATCCCCTATACTATCCTCTATCCTATCCTATGCTCTATCCTATCCTATCCTCTACCCTATCCTATCCTCTATCCTATCCTATCCTCTATCCTATCCTATCCTCTATCCTATCCAATCCTCTATCCTATCCTATCCTCTATTCTATCCTATCCTCTATCCTATCCTATCCTCTATCCTATCCTATCCTCTATCCTATCCTGTCCTCTATCCTATCCTATCCTCTATCCTATCCTATCCTCTATCCTATCGTTTCCTGTATCCAGCCAACTCTCTATCCTATCCTATCCTCTATCCTATCCTATCCTCTATCCTATCCTATCCTCTATCCTATCCTATCCTCTATCCTATCCTATCCTCTATCCTATCCTATCCTCTACCCTATCCTATCCTCTATCCTATCCTATCCTCTATCCTATCGTATCGTCTATCCTATCCTCTATCCTATCCTATCCTCTATCATATCCTATCCTCTGTCCTATCCTATCTTCTATCCTATCCTATCCTCTATCCTATCAAATCCACTATCCTATCCTCTATCGTATCCTATCATCTATCCTCTATCCTATCCAATCCTCTATCCTATCCTCTATCCTATCCTCTATCCTATCATCTATCCTCAATCCTAGCCTTTCCTGTATCCTATCCAATCCTCTATCCTATCCTGTCCTCTATCCTATCCTATCCTCTATCCTATCATATCCTCTATCCTATCCTATCGTCTATCCTATCCTCTAACCTATCCTATCCTCTATCCTATCCTCTATCCTATCCTCTATCCTATCCTATCCTCTATCCTATCCTATCCTCTATCCTATCCTATCCTCTATCCTATCCTATCCTCTATCCTATCCTATCCTCTATCCTATCCTATCCTCTATCCTATCGTATCCTCTATCCTATCCTATCGTCTATCCTATCCTCTATCCTATCCTATCCTCTATCCTATCCTATCCTCTATCCTATCCTATCGTCTATCCTATCGTATCCTCTATCCTATCCTATCGTCTATCCTATCCTCTAACCTATCCTATCCTCTATCCTATCCTATCTTCTATCCTATCAAATCCCCTATACTATCCTCTATCCTATCCTATCCTCTATCCTAACCTATCCTCTACCCTATCCTATCCTCTATCCTATCCTATCCTCTATCCTATCCTATCCTCTATCCTATCCAATCCTCTATCCTATCCTATCCTCTATTCTATGCTATCCTCTATCCTATCCTATCCTCTATCCTATCCTATCCTCTATCCTATCCTGTCCTCTATCCTATCCTATCCTCTATCCTATCCTATCCTCTATCCTATCCTTTCCTGTATCCTAGCCAACTCTCTATCCTATCCTATCCTCTATCCTATCCTATCCTCTATCCTATCCTATCCTCTATCCTATCCTATCCTCTATCCTATCCTATCCTCTATCCTATCCTATCCTCTACCCTATCCTATCCCCTATCCTATCCTATCCTCTATCCTATCGTATCGTCTATCTTATCCTCTATCCTATCCTATCCTCTATCATATCCTATCCTCTGTCCTATCCTATCTTCTATCCTATCCTATCCTCTATCCTATCAAATCCACTATCCTATCCTCTATCGTATCCTATCATCTATCCTCTATCCTATCCAATCCTCTATCCTATCCTCTATCCTATCCTCTATCCTATCCTCTATCCTATCCTCTATCCTATCCAATCCTCTATCCTATCCTCTATCCTATCCTCTATCCTATCATCTATCCTCAATCCTAGCCTTTCCTGTATCCTATCCAATCCTCTATCCTATCCTGTCCTCTATCCTATCCTATCCTCTATCCTATCGTATCCTCTATCCTATCCTATCGTCTATCCTATCCTCTAACCTATCCTATCCTCTATCCTATCCTCTATCCTATCCTATCCTCTATCCTATCCTATCCTCTATCCTATCCTATCCTCTATCCTATCCTATCCTCTATCCTATCCTATCCTCTATCCTATCCTATCCTCTATCCTATCCAATCCTCTATCCTATCCTATCCTCTATCCTATCCTATCCTCTATCCTATCCTATCCTCTATCCTATCCTCTATCCTATCCTGTCCTCTATCCTATCCTATCCTCCATCCTATCATCTACCCTCAATCCTATCCTTTCCTGTATCCTATCCAATCCTCTATCCTATCCTGTCCTCTATCCTATCCTATCCTCTATCCTATCCTCTAACCTATCCTATCCTCTATCCTATCCTCTATCCTATCCTATCCTCTATCCTATCCTATCCTCTATCCTATCCAATCCTCTATCCTATCCTATCCTCTATCCTATCCTATCCTCTATCCTATCCTATCCTCTATCCTATCCTATCCTCTATCCTATCCTATCGTCTATCCTATCCTCTATTCTATCCTATCCTGTATCCTATCCAATCCTCTATCCTATCCTATCATCTATCCTCAATCCTATCCTTTCCTGTATCCTTGCCAATCCTCTATCCTATCCTATCCTCTATCCTATCCTATTATCTATCCTATCCTATCCTCTATCCTATCCTATCCTCTGTCCTCTATCCTATCCTATCCTCTACCCTATCCTATCCTCTATCCTATCCTATCCTCTATCCTATCGTATCGTCTATCCTATCCTCTATCCTATAATATCGTCTATCCTATCCTCTATTCTATCCTATCCTGTATCCTATCCAATCCTCTATCCTATCCTATCATCTATCCTCAATCCTATCCTTTCCTGTATCCTATCCAATCCTCTATCCTATCCTATCATCTATCCTCTATCCTATCCTATCCTCTATCATATCCTATCCTCTATCCTATCCTATCCTGTATCCTATCCAATCCTCTATCCTATCCTGTCCTCTATCCTATCCTCTCCTCTATCCTATCGTATCCTCTATCCTATCCTATCGTCTATCCTATCCTCTAAACTATCCTATCCTCTATCCTATCCTATCTTCTATCCTATCCTATCCTCTATCCTATCCAATCCTCTATCCTATCCTATCCTCTATTCTATCCTATCCTCTATCCCATCCTATCCTCTATCCTATCCTATCCTCTATCCTATCCTGTCCTCTATCCTATCCTATCCTCTATCCTATCCTATCCTCTATCCTATCCTTTCCTGTATCCTAGCCAACTCTCTATTCTATCCTATCCTCTATCCTATCCTATCCTCTATCCTATCCTATCCTCTATCCTATCCTATCCTCTATCCTATCCTATCCTCTACCCTATCCTATCCTCTATCCTATCCTATCCTCTATCCTATCGTATCGTCTATCCTATCCTCTATCCTATCCTATCCTCTATCATATCCTATCCTCTGTCCTATCCTATCTTCTATCCTATCCTATCCTCTATCCTATCCTATCGTCTATCCTATCCTCTATCCTATCCTGTCCTCTATCCTATCCTATCGTCTATCCTATCCTCTATCCTATCCTATCCTCTATCCTATCCTATCCTCTATCCTATCCTATCCTGTATCCTATCCAATCCTCTATCCTATCCTATCATCTATCCTCTATCCTATCCAATCCTCTATCCTATCCTCTATCCTATCCTCTATCCTATCCTCTATCCTATCCTCTATCCTATCCTCTATCTTATCATCTATCCTCAATCCTAGCCTTTCCTGTATCCTATCCAATCCTCTATCCTATCCTGTCCTCTATCCTATCCTATCCTCTATCCTATCGTATCCTCTATCCTATCCTATCGTCTATCCTATCCTCTAACCTATCCTATCCTCTATCCTATCCTCTATCCTATCCTATCGTCTATCCTATCCTCTAACCTATCCTATCCTCTATCCTATCCTCTATCCTATCCTATCCTCTATCCTATCCTATCCTCTATCCTATCCTATCCTCTATCCTATCCTATCCTCTATCCTATCCTATCCTCTATCCTATCCTATCCTCTATCCTATCCAATCCTCTATCCTATCCTATCCTCTATCCTATCCTATCCTCTATCCTATCCTATCCTCTATCCTATCCTATCGTCTATCCTATCCTCTATCCTATCCTGTCCTCTATCCTATCCTATCCTCCATCCTATCATCTATCCTCAATCCTATCCTTTCCTGTATCCTATCCAATCCTCTATCCTATCCTGTCCTCTATCCTATCCTATCCTCTATCCTATCCTATCGTCTATCCTATCCTCTATCCTATCCTGTCCTCTATCCTATCCTATCGTCTATCCTACCCTCTATCCTATCCTATCCTGTATCCTATCCTATCGTCTATCCTATCCTCTATCCTATCCTATCCTCTATCCTATCCTATCCTCTATCCTATCCTATCCTCTATCCTATCCTATCCTGTATCCTATCCAATCCTCTATCCTATCCTGTCCTCTATCCTATCCTGTCCTCTATCCTATCCTATCCTCTATCCTATCCTATCCTCTATCCTATCCTATCGTCTATCCTATCCTCTATCCTATCCTATCCTGTATCCTATCCAATCCTCTATCCTATCCTATCATCTATCCTCTATCCTATCCTATCCTCTATCCTATCCTATCCTCTATCCTATCCTATCCTCTATCCTATCCTATCCTCTATCCTATCCTATCCTCTATCCTATCCTATCGTCTATCCTATCCTCTATCCTATCCTATCCTCTGTCCTATCCTACCCTCTATCCTATCCTATCCTGTATCCTATCCTATCCTCTATCCTATCCTATCGTCTATCCTATCCTCTATTCTATCCTATCCTGTATCCTATCCAATCCTCTATCCTATCCTATCATCTATCCTCAATCCTATCCTTTCCTGTATCCTAGCCAATCCTCTATCCTATCCTATCCTCTATCCTATCCTATCCTCTATCCTATCCTATTTTTTTTTTTTTTTTTTTTTTCCGAGGAGGTAATCTCGTTACGGATACCCGAACCCCCCCGGGGGGGGGGTGGTCCGGGTTATGTGGGACTCCTCGGCTGGTTGGTGCAACGCCGAGTATACCCACTAACTCCTCCCCGTCCGTCCCTAGACTCCTGGGGGCACCCGTGCTCTGCGCGCGCATGTCAATCCGGTGTGCCCCCGCCTTAGCATACCACCCAGGGGGGGACGCGGCCCCCTCCCGTACCTACTCTATCCGAAGGCACCACGCGACGGACGACGTGGCGCCTTCCCCCCTGTTAGGCCGCCCGATGAGCATCCGAGCCCCCGCTCGAGATGCCCGGCGGCCTCCGGGGACGCCGTTGGTGACCGAGTGTAAGGGGATATCCGATCCCCCGCCTCGAGATCATCAAGGGCGTCCCCGCTCGCGTCAGAGGCGTCGCAACGGGGGTACGCCCCCGGGGCGTACCCTGCGCCGCCTCCCCCCCCTTCGGCCGGGATCGTGATTACGCTCCCGATCCCGTTCCGCAGCCTCCTTCCGCAGCATAACCCGCTCGCAGAAGGAAGCGAACCCCCTCCACGCCTCCTCGCCACCGGCTGCCGCAGCGACGACAGCCGGGAGCGAGAGGTCGTGGCCCACCGCGCGCCGCAGGGCACGGCGCTCTCCCCCCCATGCCGGACACTCCTCCAGAGTGTGTTGCGCCGTGTCCCGCGGCTCGCCGCAGTGGTGACACGCCTCCTCGGTCTCCCTCCCGATGCGACACAGGTAGTCGCCGAAGCACCCGTGCCCGCTCATCACCTGCGTCACACGGTAGGAGACCCTATGCCCCATCCATCCCCTGTTCCATTGATCGAACACCGGGAGGATGGCCCGAACGGCCCGCCTCTCGCCCTCCCTCGTCCCGGGAAGGCTATCGCGCCACTCCCGGGCTGCGTGCCGCCGAGCATGTCGCCTGAGCTCATCCACCATGAGCCGCGCCTGATCCGGGGCCACCCCCCGGAGCCGGAGTTCCCTGGAGTGCGTATGCACATCCGCCAACACGCGGGCCTCCAGCTCGAGGGGGATCAGCCCCGACATCACCATCGCCGTCGCGTATGAAATGGTGCGGTACCCCCGCACGATGCCTATGGCCAGCCTGCGCTCGATGCGACGCATCAGCGACCGTGTGCCGCCACTGCGCCCCCTAGCCAAGACATCGCGCGCCCACACAGGGGCTCCGTACAGGACCAAAACTCGCACCACCACCGCGAACAGACGACGCACCCGTCCACAGGGTCCCCCGAGATTCGGGAGAAGGCGACCGAGCGCAGCGGTCGCCCTCTCCGCCCGGGGCGCCAGCGACTCAAGGTGGCGGTCAAAACGCCACCGGCCGTCAAGCTCGAGTCCCAGGTACCGCATCTGGGACCCGACCTTGACCATCCCCTCCCCCACGCAGATCCAGCACTGGGGAGGCGCCGCCAACCGGGCCGAGCGGAGAAACCACATGGCCCTGGTTTTCTCGACGGACACCTCTAGGCCCAGCGACCGGATCGCGCGCACCGCGCGCCACGCGCCGCGCTCCGCCAGGCAGATGGCCTCCTTCGCATACCTCCCGGTGGCCAATACCAGCGTGTCGTCGGCGTAACACGTCAGGCTGACCCCGGGAGGCATCTCCTCCCGCAGGACGCGATCGTACGCAAGATTCCACAGCAACGGGCCCAACACCGAGCCCTGCGGAACCCCGCGCACGACGCCCCTGCGCACCATCCCGTACCGGCCGGGATACTCTATACCCCTGTCGGAGAGATAGCTCCCAATCACCCTTCTGAGATACAGAGGCACCCGGTGGAAGACCAGGGCCTCCATTATCCGATCCCAGGGGACGGTGTTGAACGCGTTAGCGATATCCAAGGATATCGCCAACGCAACACCGCCCCCCCTCGTACAGGCCTCCGAGAGAGCCCTCACCCGCCGAATAGCGTCGACGGTGGAGAGACCCTCCCGGAAGCCGAATTGAACCCCGCTCAGATCGGGGACCCCTCCCGCCGACAGGTGCCGGACGAGGCGTCCAACGAGTACGCGCTCGAACAACTTCCCCGCCTCGTCCAGCAGACAAATTGGCCGGTACCCTGAGGGCGAGTCCCGGGACTTGCCCCCCTTCGGAAGGAGGACCAACCTGCCCGACTTCCACTCCGTGGGGAACACCCCCTCCCTCAGACAGCCGTTATACAGCTGCCGGAGTTCGGCGGCGAGTCCCCCCTCCAGGGCCAAGACCAACGCGCGGCCCGGCACCCCGTCCGGGCCCGGGGCCTTGCGGCCCACCCGCCGCGCCCTGGCCATCGCCTCACCCAGCTCGCCGGCCGACACCTCCCACTCTGCGGACCAGGAGAGAGGCTCCTGTTCCCAATGGGAGCGGCGCAGTTGTCCCCCCTCTCGCGGGAAGAGGGACGCCACCACTCCCTCGAGCAGGTGGAGGTCCATCGACTCCGTCACCGGAGGCGCCCACGCGCGCAGCTTGTTCATGACAAGCTTGTACGGGCGCCCCCATGGATCGGAGTCCACCGTGCCGACGAGCTCCGACCACGCGTCGGCCTTGGCCCGCGCGATAGCCCTGCGGAGAACCCCGAGCGCGGCTCGGTACTCCCCGCCGAGCCTCGCCGTCGCCTCCTCGTCGTCGCGCCTCCTACGCGCTCGGCCGTACCGACGCCGCGCGGCATTGCAGGCACGCCGGAGCTCCGCAATGCCGGCGGACCACCAGTACGCCGCCCTCCTGGGGGCGAACCGGCTGCGGGGCATGGCGGTGTCGCACACCGCCGTCATTACCTCCCGCAGCCGCCTCGCCCCTTGCGCAGGCGCCAGCTCGGACAGGGCCGGCCCCGTCCATGTCGCCGCGGCTACCGCGGCCCCGAACGCGTCCGCGTCCAGCCGCTTCAAGGCCCATCGCGGCCGTCGGTCCCCCCGGCCCGGCCGGGAATCCCGCGCGTGGAGGGTGGGCCACACGTCCATGACGATGGGCGTATGGTCTGACGCAATCTCTATCTCCTCGGCCACCCTCCATCCCGACACCCGGCGCACGGCCGAGGGAGTCCCCCATGTCAGGTCGACAATCGAGACCCCCTGCGGACGCACGCACGTCGGCGTGGATCCCCGGTTAATCAACCGGAGATCCAGGCCGGCCGCCCAGGTTAACACCTCGCTACCCCTAGTGGTCGTCCTGGGACTCCCCCACGATACCGCGTGGGCATTGAAGTCTCCCAAAACGAGAACCGGGCGGGCGCTGCACCGCGCGATGCAGCTGTTCAGCCCACCCAGGAACCCCCGAAATTGATCGAGGCCACAGCTCGGCGAGATGTAGATCCCGACAACCGCGATGTCCCCCCATTGCACCGCCACGAATCCCTCGCCCCGCTCCAGAAGGGAGACCGACGGGGACCCGGGGCGGCTTCCCGCCACTATTACTACGGAGCCGATCTCGTCCCCCACCCAGAAGGGGTGTTCGGGGATTGCGTACGGCTCCGCCGCAACTGCCAGCCCAGCCCCCCGCTCGCGCACGGCTTGGACAAACAGGTCCTGTGCCGCGCGCGAGTGGTTGAGGTTCGCCTGCAGAACCGGAGTAGGATTAAAAGTACCTACTCTAACATGGGCTCTGCAGAGTCCCCTCCCTGGGAGGTCCGGGCCCCCGGCGCCGTCTGCGGCCGCTGCGCGGATGCAGCCCCAGACGCGCCCTTCTCTTTCGTCGCCGCGCGGCCCCTCTTGGGAGCCGGGGCACACGCTTTGGCCCCGAATCTATGGCCCGATGGTCTCCCCAGGTCCGCGCAGAGCGGACACCTGGGGGCGGCCTTACAGGCCGAAGCCCGGTGCTCCGCCGCCCCGCAGCGGTAGCACATCGCGCCTCTGTCGACCGCGCTCTTGCATGTCGCCCGCGTGTGCCCCGTCTCCAAACAACGGAAGCATTGGAGGGGCCGCTCCCTCAGCGCCTCGACGCGGGCCGAGGACCAGCCGACCAGCAGCCGGCCTCCCGCCAACACTTTCTTGACGGCCGCGAGGGGGCCCTGGGCCCAACAGGAGCCCAGCGCCTGCTCCGAGGCGGGTCTGCGGATCTCGCCGACCCGGAACTCCGCCGCGGAACACCCCCCCGCCGCCGCCAGCGCCGCCGCTACGTCCCCGGGCGACACCGAGTCGTCCAGGCCCGCCACGCGCACCTCGCCGCGCTTGACCGCCTGGGAGACCTTAACCCCGGTCCCCCCAAGCGCCTCGGCGATCCTCCCGGAGAGGGCCCGTGCCTTCTCCTGGCACCCCGTGCCCCTGACCTCCAGGAGGATCCCGCCGGTTTTCGACCGCCTGGGAAGCACCCCCGACTCGATCCCGATAGCCTTGAGGTCCACCCTCTCTTTTGCCCTGGCCATCACCTCCGAATAAGTGAGCTTGCAGCTCTCGGGGATGGTGATGGCCACTGCTCCCGTTCTGGGGGTGCGTCCCAGGCCACCGTCCCTCCCGGCGGCGGGCTTCGCCGCGCTCGCGCCGCCCTGCACTCGTGCGCCGCCCGCCGCACTCGGCTCCCTCGCAGCCTGCAGCCGTGAAGCGGCGGCAGCTGCCTCGGCCGCGGCTGCTCTCGCCGCAGCCTCCTCCGCGGCCATCTTCTTCTTGGCCCTCTTCGCCGCCTTGCTCGTCACCTCCATCCACGAGGCCGGGACGACCGGTGGCGGAATGATAACGGGGGGCACCACCCTCACGTTGGACACGACCACCGGTCCAGTCCCCTTGGTGACAGACGTCGCCGGCAGAGAAGCCACCGGCGTCGCCTCGCGCGCCGACTTACCCTCCGCCCGGAGGGCCGGGGCCAACCCGGCCAGAATCGTCCGGAACCGCTCCTCCATCCGGGCCTCTAGCTCCCGGTTCCTGGCCGTTATCAGCGCGCCGACCCGGAGAAGCAGGGCTTCGGAGTCCAAAACTCCCGCTCCCTCCCCCGACGATCCCATCGCCTCCATCCCCCGCGTACGGACCCCCGCTGTCGAGGAGGCGGGGGGCGCTTCCCCTATTGGCGCATGTCCCGCCCGGCGACCGCTGTCGGTGTTCGCCCGCCGCCCGGCCTCCATTGACCGGAGCCTCGCCCGGAGGTCACCCGCCTCCTTCGCGAGGGCCGCGTTCTGCTCGCGGAGGCGGGCCACCTCCTGGCTACCCTGCCACGCCATCCCGGTAAAGCACCGCTGCATCAAGGTGGTGCAGTGGGCCCTGGCGACTGCAGAACAATCCCGCAAGTCTTTAGCCAGGTCCCCCTTGAGGCCCTTTGAGACGGTGGAGACTCTCTCCACCCTCAACATCGCCTCCTCCACCTCCCCTACTAGCTGCGCTGTCGGCATCCTCCCACCCAGCTCGATGAGGTCATCCACCCTCCTCGTCTGACTCCTCTCGGCGCGGCCGCCGAGGGCCAGATCCATGGTGGGCGTCCCCGACGAGCCCTCCCCGGGGTCCGTCCGCGACACCGACCCGCCGCGGGTGTGCTGCCCCCCCTCTAACCGGGCACGCTTGGGGTCAGAGACCCCAGATGTCGCGCCCCGCTTCTCCGCGCCCCCGCGCGTCACGATCGAGCCGACGGAGCTCGAGATGGAGATGATTGTTTCATCCCCATCCGAGTCCTCGTCCGCGATGACCACGACTGCGTCCTCCCCGGCAGTAACCGCTGCCATCCCCTCCCCGGCAGTGACCGCTGCCGTCTCTTCCCCCGCCGCAGCTGCTGCCGTATCGGCAGCCTCCCCCACAACATCAAGATTTTTATTATACGATTCCATATCTGGTCCCACGAGATTGGCAGGAAAAAACACGTCCGCCCGGGCAGAGCCTCCTTGCCCGGGTAAGGCTAATTTCAACTGGAGTTCGCCAGGTATCCAGAGATGGTGCGCTAGTGGCTGATGTACCCCGCCAGCCGCGCCCTGTAGCCAGGGCGTACCCTCTCACCGCGCTCCTAAGCTTAGGGCATTAGGGATTTTTATAGAGGTTATCATCCTCGCGGCCCGGCCGATTAAGGCAAGACCACCGTTCCGGTAAAACATGACCACCGGTTTACGGCAAGGGCCCTGCGGCGACCTCCCCGGTCGTTATCGCAGGACCCATTCCGCGGTTTTTTATCCCTCCGTGTGAGCCTTACCGGCAAGGGAGGCCCTGCCAGGATCCGAAGATCCCGCCGGCATCGCCTCATACATCATTGGGACTACTTTCCGCGGAATACCCCTCGCTCCGTTAGCAACACACAACTATGTGTGTTCCCAGGGACCACCACGAGGAGGTGGAGCGTAGAGGATTTTAGGGATATGACCGCCACCACTGTGGCATACCTAGTAGTGGATCCGAGTCACCACTACTAAGCCCATATCCCCTCGGTCCCCATCCTCTATCCTATCCTATCCTCTATCCTATCCTATGCTCTATCCTATCCTATCCTCTATCCTATCCTATCCTCTATCCTATCCTATCCTCTATCCTATCCTATCCTCTATCCTCTATCCTCTATCCTATCCTATCCTCCACCCTATCCTATCCTCTATCCTATCCTATCCTCCATCCTATCGTATCGTCTATCCTATCCTCTATCCTATCCTATCCTCTATCATATCCTATCCTCTATCCTATCCTATCTTCTATCCTATCCTATCCTCTATCCTATCCTATCCTCTATCCTATCCTATCGTCTATCCTATCCTCTATCCTATCCTGTCCTCTATCCTATCCTATCCTCCATCCTATCATCTATCCTCAATCCTATCCTTTCCTGTATCCTATCCAATCCTCTATCCTATCCTGTCCTCTATCCTATCCTATCCTCTATCCTATCCTATCGTCTATCCTATCCTCTATCCTATCCTGTCCTCTATCCTATCCTATCATATCCTGTATCCTATCCAATCCTCTATCTTATCCCATCCTCTATCCTATCCTATCGTCTATCCTATCCTCTATCCTATCCTCTATCCTATCCTGTCCTCTATCCTATCCTATCCTCTATCCTATCATCTATCCTCAATCCTATCCTTTCCTGTATCCTATCCAATCCTCTATCCTATCCTGTCCTCTATCCTATCCTATCCTCTATCCTATCCTATCCTATCCTCTATCCTATCCTATCGTCTATCCTATCCCCTATCCTATCCTATCCTCTATCCTATCCTCTATCCTATCCTCTATCCTATCCTCTATCCTATCCTCTATCCTATCATCTATCCTCAATCCTAGCCTTTCCTGTATCCTATCCTATCCTCTATCTTATCCTATCCTCTATCCTATCCAATCCTCTATCCTATCCTATCCTCTATCCTATCCTATCCTCTATCCTATCAAATCCACTATCCTATCCTCTATCGTATCCTATCATCTATCCTCTATCCTATCCAATCCTCTATCCTATCCTCTATCCTATCCTCTATCCTATCCTCTATCCTATCCTCTATCCTATCATCTATCCTCAATCCTAGCCTTTCCTGTATCCTATCCTATCCTCTATCTTATCCTATCCTCTATCCTATCCAATCCTCTATCCTATCCTATCCTCTATCCTATCCTATCCTCTATCCTATCCTATCCTCTATCCTATCCTATCGTCTATCCTATCCTCTATCCTATCCTATCCTCTATCATATCCTATCCTCTATCCTATCCTATCTTCTATCCTATCCTATCCTCTATCCTATCCTATCCTCTATCCTATCCTATCGTCTATCCTATCCTCTATCCTATCCTGTCCTCTATCCTATCCTATCCTCCATCCTATCATCTATCCTCAATCCTATCCTTTCCTGTATCCTATCCAATCCTCTATCCTATCCTGTCCTCTATCCTATCCTATCCTCTATCCTATCCTATCGTCTATCCTATCCTCTATCCTATCCTGTCCTCTATCCTATCCTATCATATCCTGTATCCTATCCAATCCTCTATCTTATCCCATCCTCTATCCTATCCTATCGTCTATCCTATCCTCTATCCTATCCTCTATCCTATCCTGTCCTCTATCCTATCCTATCCTCTATCCTATCATCTATCCTCAATCCTATCCTTTCCTGTATCCTATCCAATCCTCTATCCTATCCTGTCCTCTATCCTATCCTATCCTCTATCCTATCCTATCCTATCCTCTATCCTATCCTATCGTCTATCCTATCCCCTATCCTATCCTATCCTCTATCCTATCCTCTATCCTATCCTCTATCCTATCCTCTATCCTATCCTCTATCCTATCATCTATCCTCAATCCTAGCCTTTCCTGTATCCTATCCTATCCTCTATCTTATCCTATCCTCTATCCTATCCAATCCTCTATCCTATCCTATCCTCTATCCTATCCTATCCTCTATCCTATCAAATCCACTATCCTATCCTCTATCGTATCCTATCATCTATCCTCTATCCTATCCAATCCTCTATCCTATCCTCTATCCTATCCTCTATCCTATCCTCTATCCTATCCTCTATCCTATCATCTATCCTCAATCCTAGCCTTTCCTGTATCCTATCCTATCCTCTATCTTATCCTATCCTCTATCCTATCCAATCCTCTATCCTATCCTATCCTCTATCCTATCCTATCCTCTATCCTATCCTATCCTCTATCCTATCCTATCGTCTATCCTATCCTCTATCCTATCCTATCCTCTATCCTATCCTATCGTCTATCCTATCCTCTATCCTATCCTATCCTGTATCCTATCCTATCGTCTATCCTATCCTCTAACCTATCCTATCCTCTATCCTATCAAATCCACTATCCTATCCTCTATCGTATCCTATCATCTATCCTCTATCCTATCCAATCCTCTATCCTATCCTCTATCCTATCCTCTATCCTATCCTCTATCCTATCCTCTATCCTATCATCTATCCTCAATCCTAGCCTTTCCTGTATCCTATCCTATCCTCTATCTTATCCTATCCTCTATCCTATCCAATCCTCTATCCTATCCTATCCTCTATCCTATCCTATCCTCTATCCTATCCTATCCTCTATCCTATCCTATCGTCTATCCTATCCTCTATCCTATCCTATCCTCTATCCTATCCTATCGTCTATCCTATCCTCTATCCTATCCTATCCTGTATCCTATCCTATCGTCTATCCTATCCTCTAACCTATCCTATCCTCTATCCTATCAAATCCCCTATCCTATCCTCTATCCTATCCTATCCTCTATCCTATCCTATCCTCTATCCTATCCTATCGTCTATCCTATCCTCTATCCTATCAAATCCCCTATACTATCCTCTATCCTATCCTATCCTCTATCCTATCAAATCCACTATCCTATCCTCTATCGTATCCTATCATCTATCCTCTATCCTATCCAATCCTCTATCCTATCCTCTATCCTATCCTCTATCCTATCCTCTATCCTATCCTCTATCCTATCATCTATCCTCAATCCTAGCCTTTCCTGTATCCTATCCTATCCTCTATCTTATCCTATCCTCTATCCTATCCAATCCTCTATCCTATCCTATCCTCTATCCTATCCTATCCTCTATCCTATCCTATCCTCTATCCTATCCTATCGTCTATCCTATCCTCTATCCTATCCTGTCCTCTATCCTATCCTATCATATCCTGTATCCTATCCAATCCTCTATCTTATCCCATCCTCTATCCTATCCTATCGTCTATCCTATCCTCTATCCTATCCTCTATCCTATCCTGTCCTCTATCCTATCCTATCCTCTATCCTATCATCTATCCTCAATCCTATCCTTTCCTGTATCCTATCCAATCCTCTATCCTATCCTGTCCTCTATCCTATCCTATCCTCTATCCTATCCTATCCTATCCTCTATCCTATCCTATCGTCTATCCTATCCCCTATCCTATCCTATCCTCTATCCTATCCTCTATCCTATCCTCTATCCTATCCTCTATCCTATCCTCTATCCTATCATCTATCCTCAATCCTAGCCTTTCCTGTATCCTATCCTATCCTCTATCTTATCCTATCCTCTATCCTATCCAATCCTCTATCCTATCCTATCCTCTATCCTATCCTATCCTCTATCCTATCAAATCCACTATCCTATCCTCTATCGTATCCTATCATCTATCCTCTATCCTATCCAATCCTCTATCCTATCCTCTATCCTATCCTCTATCCTATCCTCTATCCTATCCTCTATCCTATCATCTATCCTCAATCCTAGCCTTTCCTGTATCCTATCCTATCCTCTATCTTATCCTATCCTCTATCCTATCCAATCCTCTAACCTATCCTATCCTCTATCCTATCCTATCCTCTATCCTATCCTATCCTCTATCCTATCCTATCGTCTATCCTATCCTCTATCCTATCCTATCCTCTATCCTATCCTATCGTCTATCCTATCCTCTATCCTATCCTATCCTGTATCCTATCCTATCGTCTATCCTATCCTCTAACCTATCCTATCCTCTATCCTATCAAATCCCCTATCCTATCCTCTATCCTATCCTATCCTCTATCCTATCCTATCCTCTATCCTATCCTATCGTCTATCCTATCCTCTATCCTATCAAATCCCCTATACTATCCTCTATCCTATCCTATGCTCTATCCTATCCTATCCTCTACCCTATCCTATCCTCTATCCTATCCTATCCTCTATCCTATCCTATCCTCTATCCTATCCAATCCTCTATCCTATCCTATCCTCTATTCTATCCTATCCTCTATCCTATCCTATCCTCTATCCTATCCTATCCTCTATCCTATCCTGTCCTCTATCCTATCCTATCCTCTATCCTATCCTATCCTCTATCCTATCGTTTCCTGTATCCAGCCAACTCTCTATCCTATCCTATCCTCTATCCTATCCTATCCTCTATCCTATCCTATCCTCTATCCTATCCTATCCTCTATCCTATCCTATCCTCTATCCTATCCTATCCTCTACCCTATCCTATCCTCTATCCTATCCTATCCTCTATCCTATCGTATCGTCTATCCTATCCTCTATCCTATCCTATCCTCTATCCTATTAAATCCACTATCCTATCCTCTATCGTATCCTATCATCTATCCTCTATCCTATCCAATCCTCTATCCTATCCTCTATCCTATCCTCTATCCTATCATCTATCCTCAATCCTAGCCTTTCCTGTATCCTATCCAATCCTCTATCCTATCCTGTCCTCTATCCTATCCTATCCTCTATCCTATCATATCCTCTATCCTATCCTATCGTCTATCCTATCCTCTAACCTATCCTATCCTCTATCCTATCCTCTATCCTATCCTCTATCCTATCCTATCCTCTATCCTATCCTATCCTCTATCCTATCCTATCCTCTATCCTATCCTATCCTCTATCCTATCCTATCCTCTATCCTATCCTATCCTCTATCCTATCGTATCCTCTATCCTATCCTATCGTCTATCCTATCCTCTATCCTATCCTATCCTCTATCCTATCCTATCCTCTATCCTATCCTATCGTCTATCCTATCGTATCCTCTATCCTATCCTATCGTCTATCCTATCCTCTAACCTATCCTATCCTCTATCCTATCCTATCTTCTATCCTATCAAATCCCCTATACTATCCTCTATCCTATCCTATCCTCTATCCTAACCTATCCTCTACCCTATCCTATCCTCTATCCTATCCTATCCTCTATCCTATCCTATCCTCTATCCTATCCAATCCTCTATCCTATCCTATCCTCTATTCTATGCTATCCTCTATCCTATCCTATCCTCTATCCTATCCTATCCTCTATCCTATCCTGTCCTCTATCCTATCCTATCCTCTATCCTATCCTATCCTCTATCCTATCCTTTCCTGTATCCTAGCCAACTCTCTATCCTATCCTATCCTCTATCCTATCCTATCCTCTATCCTATCCTATCCTCTATCCTATCCTATCCTCTATCCTATCCTATCCTCTATCCTATCCTATCCTCTACCCTATCCTATCCCCTATCCTATCCTATCCTCTATCCTATCGTATCGTCTATCTTATCCTCTATCCTATCCTATCCTCTATCATATCCTATCCTCTGTCCTATCCTATCTTCTATCCTATCCTATCCTCTATCCTATCAAATCCACTATCCTATCCTCTATCGTATCCTATCATCTATCCTCTATCCTATCCAATCCTCTATCCTATCCTCTATCCTATCCTCTATCCTATCCTCTATCCTATCCTCTATCCTATCCAATCCTCTATCCTATCCTCTATCCTATCCTCTATCCTATCATCTATCCTCAATCCTAGCCTTTCCTGTATCCTATCCAATCCTCTATCCTATCCTGTCCTCTATCCTATCCTATCCTCTATCCTATCGTATCCTCTATCCTATCCTATCGTCTATCCTATCCTCTAACCTATCCTATCCTCTATCCTATCCTCTATCCTATCCTATCCTCTATCCTATCCTATCCTCTATCCTATCCTATCCTCTATCCTATCCTATCCTCTATCCTATCCTATCCTCTATCCTATCCTATCCTCTATCCTATCCAATCCTCTATCCTATCCTCTCCTCTATCCTATCCTATCCTCTATCCTATCCTATCCTCTATCCTATCCTCTATCCTATCCTGTCCTCTATCCTATCCTATCCTCCATCCTATCATCTACCCTCAATCCTATCCTTTCCTGTATCCTATCCAATCCTCTATCCTATCCTGTCCTCTATCCTATCCTATCCTCTATCCTATCCTCTAACCTATCCTATCCTCTATCCTATCCTCTATCCTATCCTATCCTCTATCCTATCCTATCCTCTATCCTATCCTATCCTCTATCCTAACCTATCCTCGATCCTATCCTATCCTCTATCCTATCCTATCCTCTATCCTATCCTATCCTCTATCCTGTCCTATCCTCTATCCTATCCTATCCTCTATCCTATCCTATCCTCTATCCTATCCTATCCTCTATCCTATCCAATCCTCTATCCTATCCTATCCTCTATCCTATCCTATCCTCTATCCTATCCTATCCTCTATCCTATCCTATCCTCTATCCTATCCTATCGTCTATCCTATCCTCTATTCTATCCTATCCTGTATCCTATCCAATCCTCTATCCTATCCTATCATCTATCCTCAATCCTATCCTTTCCTGTATCCTTGCCAATCCTCTATCCTATCCTATCCTCTATCCTATCCTATTATCTATCCTATCCTATCCTCTATCCTATCCTATCCTCTGTCCTCTATCCTATCCTATCCTCTACCCTATCCTATCCTCTATCCTATCCTATCCTCTATCCTATCGTATCGTCTATCCTATCCTCTATCCTATAATATCGTCTATCCTATCCTCTATTCTATCCTATCCTGTATCCTATCCAATCCTCTATCCTATCCTATCATCTATCCTCAATCCTATCCTTTCCTGTATCCTATCCAATCCTCTATCCTATCCTATCATCTATCCTCTATCCTATCCTATCCTCTATCATATCCTATCCTCTATCCTATCCTATCCTGTATCCTATCCAATCCTCTATCCTATCCTGTCCTCTATCCTATCCTCTCCTCTATCCTATCGTATCCTCTATCCTATCCTATCGTCTATCCTATCCTCTAAACTATCCTATCCTCTATCCTATCCTATCTTCTATCCTATCCTATCCTCTATCCTATCCAATCCTCTATCCTATCCTATCCTCTATTCTATCCTGTCCTCTATCCCATCCTATCCTCTATCCTATCCTATCCTCTATCCTATCCTGTCCTCTATCCTATCCTATCCTCTATCCTATCCTATCCTCTATCCTATCCTTTCCTGTATCCTAGCCAACTCTCTATTCTATCCTATCCTCTATCCTATCCTATCCTCTATCCTATCCTATCCTCTATCCTATCCTATCCTCTATCCTATCCTATCCTCTACCCTATCCTATCCTCTATCCTATCCTATCCTCTATCCTATCGTATCGTCTATCCTATCCTCTATCCTATCCTATCCTCTATCATATCCTATCCTCTGTCCTATCCTATCTTCTATCCTATCCTATCCTCTATCCTATCCTATCGTCTATCCTATCCTCTATCCTATCCTGTCCTCTATCCTATCCTATCGTCTATCCTATCCTCTATCCTATCCTCTATCCTATCCTATCCTCTATCCTATCCTATCCTCTATCCTATCCTATCCTGTATCCTATCCAATCCTCTATCCTACCCTATCATCTATCCTCTATCCTATCCAATCCTCTATCCTATCCTCTATCCTATCCTCTATCCTATCCTCTATCCTATCCTCTATCCTATCATCTATCCTCAATCCTAGCCTTTCCTGTATCCTATCCAATCCTCTATCCTATCCTGTCCTCTATCCTATCCTATCCTCTATCCTATCGTATCCTCTATCCTATCCTATCGTCTATCCTATCCTCTAACCTATCCTATCCTCTATCCTATCCTCTATCCTATCCTATCGTCTATCCTATCCTCTAACCTATCCTATCCTCTATCCTATCCTCTATCCTATCCTATCCTCTATCCTATCCTATCCTCTATCCTATCCTATCCTCTATCCTATCCTATCCTCTATCCTATCCTATCCTCTATCCTATCCAATCCTCTATCCTATCCTATCCTCTATCCTATCCTATCCTCTATCCTATCCTATCCTTTATCCTATCCTATCGTCTATCCTATCCTCTATCCTATCCTGTCCTCTATCCTATCCTATCGTCTATCCTATCCTCTAACCTATCCTATCCTCTATCCTATCCTCTATCCTATCCTATCCTCTATCCTATCCTATCCTCTATCCTATCCTATCCTCTATCCTATCCTATCCTCTATCCTATCCTATCCTCTATCCTATCCAATCCTCTATCCTATCCTGTCCTCTATCCTATCCTATCCTCCATCCTATCATCTATCCTCAATCCTATCCTTTCCTGTATCCTATCCAATCCTCTATCCTATCCTGTCCTCTATCCTATCCTATCCTCTATCCTATCCTATCGTCTATCCTATCCTCTATCCTATCCTGTCCTCTATCCTATCCTATCGTCTATCCTATCCTCTATCCTATCCTATCCTGTATCCTATCCTATCGTCTATCCTATCCTCTATCCTATCCTATCCTCTATCCTATCCTATCCTCTATCCTATCCTATCCTCTATCCTATCCTATCCTGTATCCTATCCAATCCTCTATCCTATCCTGTCCTCTATCCTATCCTGTCCTCTATCCTATCCTATCCTCTATCCTATCCTATCCTCTATCCTATCCTATCGTCTATCCTATCCTCTATCCTATCCTATCCTGTATCCTATCCAATCCTCTATCCTATCCTATCATCTATCCTCTATCCTATCCTATCCTCTATCCTATCCTATCCTCTATCCTATCCTATCCTCTATCCTATCCTATCCTCTATCCTATCCTATCGTCTATCCTATCCTCTATCCTATCCTGTCCTCTATCCTATCCTATCCTCCATCCTATCATCTATCCTCAATCCTATCCTTTCCTGTATCCTATCCAATCCTCTATCCTATCCTGTCCTCTATCCTATCCTATCCTCTATCCTATCCTATCGTCTATCCTATCCTCTATCCTATCCTGTCCTCTATCCTATCCTATCATATCCTGTATCCTATCCAATCCTCTATCTTATCCCATCCTCTATCCTATCCTATCGTCTATCCTATCCTCTATCCTATCCTCTATCCTATCCTGTCCTCTATCCTATCCTATCCTCTATCCTATCATCTATCCTCAATCCTATCCTTTCCTGTATCCTATCCAATCCTCTATCCTATCCTGTCCTCTATCCTATCCTATCCTCTATCCTATCCTATCCTATCCTCTATCCTATCCTATCGTCTATCCTATCCCCTATCCTATCCTATCCTCTATCCTATCCTATCGTCTATCCTATCCTCTATCCTATCCTATCCTGTATCCTATCCTATCGTCTATCCTATCCTGTCCTCTATCCTATCCTGTCCTCTATCCTATCCTATCTTCTATCCTATAATATCCTCTATCCTATCCTATCGTCTATCCTATCCTCTATCCTATCCTATCCTGTATCCTATCCAATCCTCTATCCTATAGTATCATCTATCCTCTATCCTATCCTATCCTCTATCCTATCCTATCGTCAATCCTATCCTCTATCCTATCCTGTCCTCTATCCTATCCTATCCTCTATCCTATCATCTATCCTCAATCCTATCCTTTCCTGTATCCTATCCAATTCTCTATCCTATCCTGTCCTCTATCCTATCCTATCCTCTATCCTATCCTATCCTCTATCCTATCCTATCGTCTATCCTATCCTCTATCCTATCCTATGCTCTATCCTATCCTATCGTCTATCCTATCCTCTATCCTATCCTATCCTGTATCCTATCCTATCGTCTATCCTATCCTCTATCCTATCCTATCCTCTATCCTATCGTATCCTCTATCCTATCCTATCCTGTATCCTATCCAATCCTCTATCCTATCCTGTCCTCTATCCTATCCTGTCCTCTATCCTATCCTATCCTCTATCCTATCCTATCCTCTATCCTATCCTATCGTCTATCCTATCCTCTATCCTATCCTATCCTGTATCCTATCCAATCCTCTATCCTATCCTATCATCTATCCTCTATCCTATCCTATCCTCTATCCTATCCTATCCTCTATCCTATCCTATCCTCTATCCTATCCTATCCTCTATCCTATCCTATCGTCTATCCTATCCTCTATCCTATCCTATCCTCTGTCCTATCCTACCCTCTATCCTATCCTATCCTGTATCCTATCCTATCCTCTATCCTATCCTATCGTCTATCCTATCCTCTATTCTATCCTATCCTGTATCCTATCCAATCCTCTATCCTATCCTATCATCTATCCTCAATCCTATCCTTTCCTGTATCCTAGCCAATCCTCTATCCTATCCTATCCTCTATCCTATCCTATCCTCTATCCTCTATCCTCTATCCTATCCTATCCTCCACCCTATCCTATCCTCTATCCTATCCTATCCTCCATCCTATCGTATCGTCTATCCTATCCTCTATCCTATCCTATCCTCTATCATATCCTATCCTCTATCCTATCCTATCTTCTATCCTATCCTATCCTCTATCCTATCCTATCCTCTATCCTATCCTATCGTCTATCCTATCCTCTATCCTATCCTGTCCTCTATCCTATCCTATCCTCCCTCCTATCATCTATCCTCAATCCTATCCTTTCCTGTATCCTATCCAATCCTCTATCCTATCCTGTCCTCTATCCTATCCTATCCTCTATCCTATCCTATCGTCTATCCTATCCTCTATCCTATCCTGTCCTCTATCCTATCCTATCATATCCTGTATCCTATCCAATCCTCTATCTTATCCCATCCTCTATCCTATCCTATCGTCTATCCTATCCTCTATCCTATCCTCTATCCTATCCTGTCCTCTATCCTATCCTATCCTCTATCCTATCATCTATCCTCAATCCTATCCTTTCCTGTATCCTATCCAATCCTCTATCCTATCCTGTCCTCTATCCTATCCTATCCTCTATCCTATCCTATCCTATCCTCTATCCTATCCTATCGTCTATCCTATCCCCTATCCTATCCTATCCTCTATCCTATCCTATCGTCTATCCTATCCTCTATCCTATCCTATCCTGTATCCTATCCTATCGTCTATCCTATCCTGTCCTCTATCCTATCCTGTCCTCTATCCTATCCTATCTTCTATCCTATAATATCCTCTATCCTATCCTATCGTCTATCCTATCCTCTATCCTATCCTATCCTGTATCCTATCCAATCCTCTATCCTATAGTATCATCTATCCCCTATCCTATCCTATCCTCTATCCTATCCTATCGTCAATCCTATCCTCTATCCTATCCTGTCCTCTATCCTATCCTATCCTCTATCCTATCATCTATCCTCAATCCTATCCTTTCCTGTATCCTATCCAATTCTCTATCCTATCCTGTCCTCTATCCTATCCTATCCTCTATCCTATCCTATCCTCTATCCTATCCTATCGTCTATCCTATCCTCTATCCTATCCTATGCTCTATCCTATCCTATCGTCTATCCTATCCTCTATCCTATCCTATCCTGTATCCTATCCTATCGTCTATCCTATCCTCTATCCTATCCTATCCTCTATCCTATCGTATCCTCTATCCTATCCTATCCTGTATCCTATCCAATCCTCTATCCTATCCTGTCCTCTATCCTATACTGTCCTCTATCCTATCCTATCCTCTAGCCTATCCTATCCCCTATCCTATCCTATCGTCTATCCTATCCTCTATCCTATCCTCTATCCTATCATCTATCCTCAATCCTAGCCTTTCCTGTATCCTATCCAATCCTCTATCCTATCCTGTCCTCTATCCTATCCTATCCTCTATCCTATCCTATCCTCTATCCTATCCTATCCTCTATCCTATCCTATCCTCTATCCTATCCTATCCTCTATCCTATCCTATCTTCTATCCTATCCTATCCTGTATCCTATCCAATCCTCTATCCTATCCTATCATCTATCCTCAATCCTATCCTTTCCTGTATCCTAGCCAATCCTCTATCCTATCCTATCCTCTATCCTATCCTATCCTATCCTCTATCCTATCCTATCCTCTATCCTATCCTATCCTCTATCCTATCCTATCCTCTATCCTATCCTATCCTCTATCCTATCCTATCCTCTATCCTATCTTATGCTCTATCCTATCCAATCCTCTATCCTATCCTGTCCTCTATCCTATCCTATCCTCTATCCTATCCTATCCTCTATCCTATCCTATCGTATATCCTATCCTCTATCCTATCCTATCCTCTATCCTATCGTATCCTCTATCCTATCCTATCCTGTATCCTATCCAATCCTCTATCCTATCCTGTCCTCTATCCTATACTGTCCTCTATCCTATCCTATCCTCTATCCTATCCTATCCTCTATCCTATCCTATCCTCTATCCTATCCTATCCTCTATCCTATCCTATCTTCTATCCTATCCTATCCTGTATCCTATCCAATCCTCTATCCTATCCTATCATCTATCCTCAATCCTATCCTTTCCTGTATCCTAGCCAATCCTCTATCCTATCCTATCCTCTATCCTATCCTATCCTGTATCCTATCCAATCCTCTATCCTATCCTATCATCTATCCTCAATCCTATCCTTTCCTGTATCCTAGCCAATCCTCTATCCTATCCTATCCTCTATCCTATCCTATCCTATCCTCTATCCTATCCTATCCTCTATCCTATCCTATCCTCTATCCTATCCTATCCTCTATCCTATCCTATCCTCTATCCTATCCTATCCTCTATCCTATCCTATCCTCTATCCTATCTTATGCTCTATCCTATCCAATCCTCTATCCTATCCTGTCCTCTATCCTATCCTATCCTCTATCCTATCCTATCCTCTATCCTATCCTATCGTATATCCTATCCTCTATCCTATCCTATCCTCTATCCTATCGTATCCTCTATCCTATCCTATCCTGTATCCTATCCAATCCTCTATCCTATCCTGTCCTCTATCCTATACTGTCCTCTATCCTATCCTATCCTCTATCCTATCCTATCGTCTATCCTATCCTCTATCCTATCCTATGCTCTATCCTATCCTATCGTCTATCCTATCCTCTATCCTATCCTATCCTGTATCCTATCCTATCGTCTATCCTATCCTCTATCCTATCCTATCCTCTATCCTATCGTATCCTATATCCTATCCTATCCTGTATCCTATCCAATCCTCTATCCTATCCTGTCCTCTATCCTATACTGTCCTCTATCCTATCCTATCCTCTAGCCTATCCTATCCTCTATCCTATCCTATCGTCTATCCTATCCTCTATCCTATCCTCTATCCTATCATCTATCCTCAATCCTAGCCTTTCCTGTATCCTAGCCAATCCTCTATCCTATCCTATCCTCTATCCTATCCTATCCTGTATCCTATCCAATCCTCTATCCTATCCTATCATCTATCCTCAATCCTATCCTTTCCTGTATCCTAGCCAATCCTCTATCCTATCCTATCCTCTATCCTATCCTATCCTATCCTCTATCCTATCCTATCCTCTATCCTATCCTATCCTCTATCCTATCCTATCCTCTATCCTATCCTATCCTCTATCCTATCCTATCCTCTATCCTATCTTATGCTCTATCCTATCCAATCCTCTATCCTATCCTGTCCTCTATCCTATCCTATCCTCTATCCTATCCTATCCTCTATCCTATCCTATCGTATATCCTATCCACTATATTATCCTATCCTCTATCCTATCCTATCCTCTATCCTATCCTATCCTCTATCCTATCCTATCCTCTATCCTATCCTATCCTCTATCCTATCCTATCCTATCCTCTATCCTATCCTATCCTCTATCCTATCCTATCCTCTATCCTATCCTATCCTCTATCCTATACTATCCTCTGTCCTATCCAATCCTCTATCCTATCCTATCCTCTATCCTATCCTATCCTCTATCCTATCCTATCCTCTATCCTATCCTATCGTCTATCCTATCCTCTATCCTATCCTGTCCTCTATCCTATCCTATCTTTCATCCTATCATCTATCCTCAATCCTATCCTTTCCTGTATCCTATCCAATCCTCTATCCTATCCTGTCCTCTATCCTATCCTATCCTCTATCCTATCCTATCCTCTATCCTATCCTATCGTCTATCCTATCCTCTATCCTATCCTGTCCTCTATCCTATCCTATCGTCTATCCTATCCTCTATCCAATCCTATCCTGTATCCTATCCTATCGTCTATCCTATCCTCTATCCTATCCTATCCTCTATCCTATCCTATCCTCTATCCTATCCTATCCTGTATCCTATCCAATCCTCTATCCTATCCTGTCCTCTATCCTATCCTGTCCTCTATCCTATCCTATCCTCTATCCTATCCTATCCTCTATCCTATCCTATCGTCTATCCTATCCTCTATCCTATCCTATCCTGTATCCTATCCAATCCTCTATCCTATCCTATCATCTATCCTCTATCCTATCCTATCCTCTATCCTATCCTATCCTCTATCCTATCCTATCCTCTATCCTATCCTATCCTCTATCCTATCCTATCCTCTATCCTATCCTATCCTCTATCCTATCCTATCGTCTATCCTATCCTCTATCCAATCCTATCCTGTATCCTATCCTATCGTCTATCCTATCCTCTATCCTATCCTATCCTCTATCCTATCCTATCCTCTATCCTATCCTATCCTGTATCCTATCCAATCCTCTATCCTATCCTGTCCTCTATCCTATCCTGTCCTCTATCCTATCCTATCCTCTATCCTATCCTATCCTCTATCCTATCCTATCCTCTATCCTGTCCTATCCTCTATCCTATCCTATCCTCTATCCTATCCTATCCTCTATCCTATCCTATCCTCTATCCTATCCAATCCTCTATCCTATCCTATCCTCTATCCTATCCTATCCTCTATCCTATCCTATCCTCTATCCTATCCTATCCTCTATCCTATCCTATCGTCTATCCTATCCTCTATTCTATCCTATCCTGTATCCTATCCAATCCTCTATCCTATCCTATCATCTATCCTCAATCCTATCCTTTCCTGTATCCTTGCCAATCCTCTATCCTATCCTATCCTCTATCCTATCCTATTATCTATCCTATCCTATCCTCTATCCTATCCTATCCTCTGTCCTCTATCCTATCCTATCCTCTACCCTATCCTATCCTCTATCCTATCCTATCCTCTATCCTATCGTATCGTCTATCCTATCCTCTATCCTATAATATCGTCTATCCTATCCTCTATTCTATCCTATCCTGTATCCTATCCAATCCTCTATCCTATCCTATCATCTATCCTCAATCCTATCCTTTCCTGTATCCTATCCAATCCTCTATCCTATCCTATCATCTATCCTCTATCCTATCCTATCCTCTATCATATCCTATCCTCTATCCTATCCTATCCTGTATCCTATCCAATCCTCTATCCTATCCTGTCCTCTATCCTATCCTCTCCTCTATCCTATCGTATCCTCTATCCTATCCTATCGTCTATCCTATCCTCTAAACTATCCTATCCTCTATCCTATCCTATCTTCTATCCTATCCTATCCTCTATCCTATCCAATCCTCTATCCTATCCTATCCTCTATTCTATCCTATCCTCTATCCCATCCTATCCTCTATCCTATCCTATCCTCTATCCTATCCTGTCCTCTATCCTATCCTATCCTCTATCCTATCCTATCCTCTATCCTATCCTTTCCTGTATCCTAGCCAACTCTCTATTCTATCCTATCCTCTATCCTATCCTATCCTCTATCCTATCCTATCCTCTATCCTATCCTATCCTCTATCCTATCCTATCCTCTACCCTATCCTATCCTCTATCCTATCCTATCCTCTATCCTATCCTATCCTCTATCCTATCCTATCCTCTATCCTATCCTATCGTCTATCCTATCCTCTATCCTATCCTGTCCTCTATCCTATCCTATCCTCCATCCTATCATCTATCCTCAATCCTATCCTTTCCTGTATCCTATCCAATCCTCTATCCTATCCTGTCCTCTATCCTATCCTATCCTCTATCCTATCCTATCGTCTATCCTATCCTCTATCCTATCCTGTCCTCTATCCTATCCTATCGTCTATCCTATCCTCTATCCTATCCTATCCTGTATCCTATCCTATCGTCTATCCTATCCTCTATCCTATCCTATCCTCTATCCTATCCTATCCTCTATCCTATCCTATCCTCTATCCTATCCTATCCTGTATCCTATCCAATCCTCTATCCTATCCTGTCCTCTATCCTATCCTGTCCTCTATCCTATCCTATCCTCTATCCTATCCTATCCTCTATCCTATCCTATCGTCTATCCTATCCTCTATCCTATCCTATCCTGTATCCTATCCAATCCTCTATCCTATCCTATCATCTATCCTCTATCCTATCCTATCCTCTATCCTATCCTATCCTCTATCCTATCCTATCCTCTATCCTATCCTATCCTCTATCCTATCCTATCGTCTATCCTATCCTCTATCCTATCCTATCCTCTGTCCTATCCTACCCTCTATCCTATCCTATCCTGTATCCTATCCTATCCTCTATCCTATCCTATCGTCTATCCTATCCTCTATTCTATCCTATCCTGTATCCTATCCAATCCTCTATCCTATCCTATCATCTATCCTCAATCCTATCCTTTCCTGTATCCTAGCCAATCCTCTATCCTATCCTATCCTCTATCCTATCCTATCCTCTATCCTATCCTATCCTCTATCCTATCCTATCCTCTATCCTATCCTATCCTCTATCCTATCCTATCCTCTATCCTATCCTATCCTCTATCCTATCCTATCCTCTATCCTATCCTATCCTCTATCCTCTATCCTCTATCCTATCCTATCCTCCACCCTATCCTATCCTCTATCCTATCCTATCCTCCATCCTATCGTATCGTCTATCCTATCCTCTATCCTATCCTATCCTCTATCATATCCTATCCTCTATCCTATCCTATCTTCTATCCTATCCTATCCTCTATCCTATCCTATCCTCTATCCTATCCTATCGTCTATCCTATCCTCTATCCTATCCTGTCCTCTATCCTATCCTATCCTCCATCCTATCATCTATCCTCAATCCTATCCTTTCCTGTATCCTATCCAATCCTCTATCCTATCCTGTCCTCTATCCTATCCTATCCTCTATCCTATCCTATCGTCTATCCTATCCTCTATCCTATCCTGTCCTCTGTCCTATCCTACCCTCTATCCTATCCTATCCTGTATCCTATCCTATCCTCTATCCTATCCTATCGTCTATCCTATCCTCTATTCTATCCTATCCTGTATCCTATCCAATCCTCTATCCTATCCTATCATCTATCCTCTATCCTATCCTATCCTCTATCCTATCCTATCCTCTATCCTATCCTATCCTCTATCCTATCCTATCCTCTATCCTATCCTATCGTCTATCCTATCCTCTATCCTATCCTATCCTCTGTCCTATCCTACCCTCTATCCTATCCTATCCTGTATCCTATCCTATCCTCTATCCTATCCTATCGTCTATCCTATCCTCTATTCTATCCTATCCTGTATCCTATCCAATCCTCTATCCTATCCTATCATCTATCCTCAATCCTATCCTTTCCTGTATCCTAGCCAATCCTGTATCCTATCCAATCCTCTATCCTATCCTGTCCTCTATCCTATCCTGTCCTCTATCCTATCCTATCCTCTATCCTATCCTATCCTCTATCCTATCCTATCGTCTATCCTATCCTCTATCCTATCCTATCCTGTATCCTATCCAATCCTCTATCCTATCCTATCATCTATCCTCTATCCTATCCTATCCTCTATCCTATCCTATCCTCTATCCTATCCTATCCTCTATCCTATCCTATCCTCTATCCTATCCTATTGTCTATCCTATCCTCTATCCTATCCTATCCTCTGTCCTATCCTACCCTCTATCCTATCCTATCCTGTATCCTATCCTATCCTCTATCCTATCCTATCGTCTATCCTATCCTCTATTCTATCCTATCCTGTATCCTATCCAATCCTCTATCCTATCCTATCATCTATCCTCAATCCTATCCTTTCCTGTATCCTAGCCAATCCTCTATCCTATCCTATCCTCTATCCTATCCTATCCTCTATCCTATCCTATCCTCTATCCTATCCTATCCTCTATCCTATCCTATCCTCTATCCTATCCTATCCTCTATCCTATCCTATCCTCTATCCTATCCTATCCTCTATCCTCTATCCTCTATCCTATCCTATCCTCCACCCTATCCTATCCTCTATCCTATCCTATCCTCCATCCTATCGTATCGTCTATCCTATCCTCTATCCTATCCTATCCTCTATCATATCCTATCCTCTATCCTATCCTATCTTCTATCCTATCCTATCCTCTATCCTATCCTATCCTCTATCCTATCCTATCGTCTATCCTATCCTCTATCCTATCCTGTCGTCTATCCTATCCTATCCTCCATCCTATCATCTATCCTCAATCCTATCCTTTCCTGTATCCTATCCAATCCTCTATCCTATCCTGTCCTCTATCCTATCCTATCCTCTATCCTATCCTATCGTCTATCCTATCCTCTATCCTATCCTGTCCTCTGTCCTATCCTACCCTCTATCCTATCCTATCCTGTATCCTATCCTATCCTCTATCCTATCCTATCGTCTATCCTATCCTCTATTCTATCCTATCCTGTATCCTATCCAATCCTCTATCCTATCCTATCATCTATCCTCTATCCTATCCTATCCTCTATCCTATCCTATCCTCTATCCTATCCTACCCTCTATCCTATCCTATCCTCTATCCTATCCTATCGTCTATCCTATCCTCTATCCTATCCTATCCTCTGTCCTATCCTACCCTCTATCCTATCCTATCCTGTATCCTATCCTATCCTCTATCCTATCCTATCGTCTATCCTATCCTCTATTCTATCCTATCCTGTATCCTATCCAATCCTCTATCCTATCCTATCATCTATCCTCAATCCTATCCTTTCCTGTATCCTAGCCAATCCTCTATCCTATCCTATCCTCTATCCTATCCTATCCTCTATCCTATCCTATCCTCTATCCTATCCTATCCTCTATCCTATCCTATCCTCTATCCTATCCTATCCTCTATCCTATCCTATCCTCTATCCTATCCTATCCTCTATCCTCTATCCTCTATCCTATCCTATCCTCCACCCTATCCTATCCTCTATCCTATCCTATCCTCCATCCTATCGTATCGTCTATCCTATCCTCTATCCTATCCTATCCTCTATCATATCCTATCCTCTATCCTATCCTATCTTCTATCCTATCCTATCCTCTATCCTATCCTATCCTCTATCCTATCCTATCGTCTATCCTATCCTCTATCCTATCCTGTCCTCTATCCTATCCTATCCTCCATCCTATCATCTATCCTCAATCCTATCCTTTCCTGTATCCTATCCAATCCTCTATCCTATCCTGTCCTCTATCCTATCCTATCCTCTATCCTATCCTATCGTCTATCCTATCCTCTATCCTATCCTGTCCTCTATCCTATCCTATCATATCCTGTATCCTATCCAATCCTCTATCTTATCCCATCCTCTATCCTATCCTATCGTCTATCCTATCCTCTATCCTATCCTCTATCCTATCCTGTCCTCTATCCTATCCTATCCTCTATCCTATCATCTATCCTCAATCCTATCCTTTCCTGTATCCTATCCAATCCTCTATCCTATCCTGTCCTCTATCCTATCCTATCCTCTATCCTATCCTATCCTATCCTCTATCCTATCCTATCGTCTATCCTATCCCCTATCCTATCCTATCCTCTATCCTATCCTATCGTCTATCCTATCCTCTATCCTATCCTATTATGTATCCTATCCTATCGTCTATCCTATCCTGTCCTCTATCCTATCCTGTCCTCTATCCTATCCTATCTTCTATCCTATAATATCCTCTATCCTATCCTATCGTCTATCCTATCCTCTATCCTATCCTATCCTGTATCCTATCCAATCCTCTATCCTATAGTATCATCTATCCTCTATCCTATCCTATCCTCTATCCTATCCTATCGTCAATCCTATCCTCTATCCTATCCTGTCCTCTATCCTATCCTATCCTCTATCCTATCATCTATCCTCAATCCTATCCTTTCCTGTATCCTATCCAATTCTCTATCCTATCCTGTCCTCTATCCTATCCTATCCTCTATCCTATCCTATCCTCTATCCTATCCTATCGTCTATCCTATCCTCTATCCTATCCTATGCTCTATCCTATCCTATCGTCTATCCTATCCTCTATCCTATCCTATCCTGTATCCTATCCTATCGTCTATCCTATCCTCTATCCTATCCTATCCTCTATCCTATCGTATCCTCTATCCTATCCTATCCTGTATCCTATCCAATCCTCTATCCTATCCTGTCCTCTATCCTATCCTGTCCTCTATCCTATCCTATCCTCTATCCTATCCTATCCTCTATCCTATCCTATCGTCTATCCTATCCTCTATCCTATCCTATCCTGTATCCTATCCAATCCTCTATCCTATCCTATCATCTATCCTCTATCCTATCCTATCCTCTATCCTATCCTATCCTCTATCCTATCCTATCCTCTATCCTATCCTATCCTCTATCCTATCCTATCGTCTATCCTATCCTCTATCCTATCCTATCCTCTGTCCTATCCTACCCTCTATCCTATCCTATCCTGTATCCTATCCTATCCTCTATCCTATCCTATCGTCTATCCTATCCTCTATTCTATCCTATCCTGTATCCTATCCAATCCTCTATCCTATCCTATCATCTATCCTCAATCCTATCCTTTCCTGTATCCTAGCCAATCCTCTATCCTATCCTATCCTCTATCCTATCCTATCCTCTATCCTATCCTATCCTCTATCCTATCCTATCCTCTATCCTATCCTATCCTCTATCCTATCCTATCCTCTATCCTATCCTATCCTCTATCCTATCCTATCCTCTATCCTCTATCCTCTATCCTATCCTATCCTCCACCCTATCCTATCCTCTATCCTATCCTATCCTCCATCCTATCGTATCGTCTATCCTATCCTCTATCCTATCCTATCCTCTATCATATCCTATCCTCTATCCTATCCTATCTTCTATCCTATCCTATCCTCTATCCTATCCTATCCTCTATCCTATCCTATCGTCTATCCTATCCTCTATCCTATCCTGTCCTCTATCCTATCCTATCCTCCATCCTATCATCTATCCTCAATCCTATCCTTTCCTGTATCCTATCCAATCCTCTATCCTATCCTGTCCTCTATCCTATCCTATCCTCTATCCTATCCTATCGTCTATCCTATCCTCTATCCTATCCTGTCCTCTATCCTATCCTATCATATCCTGTATCCTATCCAATCCTCTATCTTATCCCATCCTCTATCCTATCCTATCGTCTATCCTATCCTCTATCCTATCCTCTATCCTATCCTGTCCTCTATCCTATCCTATCCTCTATCCTATCATCTATCCTCAATCCTATCCTTTCCTGTATCCTATCCAATCCTCTATCCTATCCTGTCCTCTATCCTATCCTATCCTCTATCCTATCCTATCCTATCCTCTATCCTATCCTATCGTCTATCCTATCCCCTATCCTATCCTATCCTCTATCCTATCCTATCGTCTATCCTATCCTCTATCCTATCCTATCCTATATCCTATCCTATCGTCTATCCTATCCTGTCCTCTATCCTATCCTGTCCTCTATCCTATCCTATCTTCTATCCTATAATATCCTCTATCCTATCCTATCGTCTATCCTATCCTCTATCCTATCCTATCCTGTATCCTATCCAATCCTCTATCCTATAGTATCATCTATCCTCTATCCTATCCTATCCTCTATCCTATCCTATCGTCAATCCTATCCTCTATCCTATCCTGTCCTCTATCCTATCCTATCCTCTATCCTATCATCTATCCTCAATCCTATCCTTTCCTGTATCCTATCCAATTCTCTATCCTATCCTGTCCTCTATCCTATCCTATCCTCTATCCTATCCTATCCTCTATCCTATCCTATCGTCTATCCTATCCTCTATCCTATCCTATGCTCTATCCTATCCTATCGTCTATCCTATCCTATCGTCTATCCTATCCTCTATCCTATCCTCTATCCTATCATCTATCCTCAATCCTAGCCTTTCCTGTATCCTAGCCAATCCTCTATCCTATCCTATCCTCTATCCTATCCTATCCTGTATCCTATCCAATCCTCTATCCTATCCTATCATCTATCCTCAATCCTATCCTTTCCTGTATCCTAGCCAATCCTCTATCCTATCCTATCCTCTATCCTATCCTATCCTATCCTCTATCCTACCCTATCCTCTATCCTATCCTATCCTCTATCCTATCCTATCCTCTATCCTATCCTATCCTCTATCCTATCCTATCCTCTATCCTATCTTATGCTCTATCCTATCCAATCCTCTATCCTATCCTGTCCTCTATCCTATCCTATCCTCTATCCTATCCTATCCTCTATCCTATCCTATCGTATATCCTATCCACTATATTATCCTATCCTCTATCCTATCCTATCCTCTATCCTATCCTATCCTCTATCCTATCCTATCCTATCCTCTATCCTATCCTATCCTCTATCCTATCCTATCCTCTATCCTATCCTATCCTCTATCCTATCCTATCCTCTGTCCTATCCAATCCTCTATCCTATCCTATCCTCTATCCTATCCTATCCTCTATCCTATCCTATCCTCTATCCTATCCTATCGTCTATCCTATCCTCTATCCTATCCTGTCCTCTATCCTATCCTATCTTTCATCCTATCATCTATCCTCAATCCTATCCTTTCCTGTATCCTATCCAATCCTCTATCCTATCCTGTCCTCTATCCTATCCTATCCTCTATCCTATCCTATCCTCTATCCTATCCTATCGTCTATCCTATCCTCTATCCTATCCTGTCCTCTATCCTATCCTATCGTCTATCCTATCCTCTATCCAATCCTATCCTGTATCCTATCCTATCGTCTATCCTATCCTCTATCCTATCCTATCCTCTATCCTATCCTATCCTCTATCCTATCCTATCCTGTATCCTATCCAATCCTCTATCCTATCCTGTCCTCTATCCTATCCTGTCCTCTATCCTATCCTATCCTGTATCCTATCCAATCCTCTATCCTATCCTATCGTCTATCCTATCCTCTATCCTATCCTATCCTGTATCCTATCCAATCCTCTATCCTATCCTATCATCTATCCTCTATCCTATCCTATCCTCTATCCTATCCTATCCTCTATCCTATCCTATCCTCTATCCTATCCTATCCTCTATCCTATCCTATCCTCTATCCTATCCTATCCTCTATCCTATCCTATCGTCTATCCTATCCTCTATCCAATCCTATCCTGTATCCTATCCTATCGTCTATCCTATCCTCTATCCTATCCTATCCTCTATCCTATCCTATCCTCTATCCTATCCTATCCTGTATCCTATCCAATCCTCTATCCTATCCTGTCCTCTATCCTATCCTGTCCTCTATCCTATCCTATCCTCTATCCTATCCTATCCTCTATCCTATCCTATCGTCTATCCTATCCTCTATCCTATCCTATCCTGTATCCTATCCAATCCTCTATCTTATCCTATCATCTATCCTCTATCCTATCCAATCCTCTATCCTATCCTGTCCTCTATCCTATCCTATCCTCTATACTATCCTATCCTCTATCCTATCCTATCCTCTATCCTATCCTATCCTCTATCCTATCCTATCCTCTAAACTATCCTATCTTCTATCCTATCCTATCCTGTATCCTATCCAATCCTCTATCCTATCCTATCATCTATCCTCAATCCTATCCTTTCCTGTATCCTAGCCAATCCTCTATCCTATCCTATTATCTATCCTATCCTATCCTGTATCCTATCCAATCCTCTATCCTATCCTATCATCTATCCTCAATCCTATCCTTTCCTGTATCCTAGCCAATCCTCTATCCTATCCTATCCTCTATCCTATCCTATCCTATCCTCTATCCTATCCTATCCTCTATCCTATCCTATCCTCTATCCTATCCTATCCTCTATCCTATCCTATCCTCTATCCTATCCTATCCTCTATCCTATCTTATGCTCTATCCTATCTTATGCTCTATCCTATCCAATCCTCTATCCTATCCTGTCCTCTATCCTATCCTATCCTGTATCCTATCCAATCCTCTATCCTATCCTATCATCTATCCTCTATCCTATCCTATCCTCTATCCTATCCTATCCTCTATCCTATCCTATCCTCTATCCTATCCTATCCTCTATCCTATCCTATCGTCTATCCTATCCTCTATCCAATCCTATCCTGTATCCTATCCTATCGTCTATCCTATCCTCTATCCTATCCTATCCTCTATCCTATCCTATCCTCTATCCTATCCTATCCTGTATCCTATCCAATCCTCTATCCTATCCTGTCCTCTATCCTATCCTGTCCTCTATCCTATCCTATCCTCTATCCTATCCTATCCTCTATCCTACCCTATCGTCTATCCTATCCTCTATCCTATCCTATCCTGTATCCTATCCAATCCTCTATCCTATCCTATCCAATCCTCTATCCTATCCTATCATCTATCCTCTATCCTATCCAATCCTCTATCCTATCCTGTCCTCTATCCTATACTATCCTCTATCCTATCCTATCCTCTATCCTATCCTATCGTATATCCTATCCACTATATTATCCTATCCTCTATCCTATCCTATCCTCTATCCTATCCTATCCTCTATCCTATCCTATCCTCTATCCTATCCTATCCTCTATCCTATCCTATCCTCTATCCTATCCTATCCTCTATCCTATCCTATCCTCTATCCTATCCTATCCTCTATCCTATCCAATCCTCTATCCTATCCTATCCTCTATCCTATCCTATCCTCTATCCTATCCTATCCTCTATCCTATCCTATCCTCTATCCTCTATCCTATCCTATCCTCTACCCTATCCTATCCTCTATCCTATCCTATCCTCTATCCTATCGTATCGTCTATCCTATCCTATCCTCTATCATATCCTATCCTCTATCCTATCCTATCTTCTATCCTATCCTATCCTGTATCCTATCCTATCCTGTATCCTATCCTATCCTCTATCCTATCCTATCCTCTATCCTATCCTATCCTCTATCCTATCCTATCGTCTATCCTATCCTGTATCCTATCCTATCCTCTATCCTATCCTATCCTCTATCCTATCCTATCCTCTATCATATCCTATCCTCTATCCTATCCTATCCTCTATCCTATCCTATCCTCTATCCTATCCTATCCTCTATCCTATCCTGTCCTCTATCCTATCCTATCCTCTATCCTATCCTATCCTCTATCCTATCCTATCCTCTATCCTATCCTATCGTCTATCCTATCCTCTATCCTATCCTGTCCTCTATCCTATCCTATCCTCTATCCTATCATCTATCCTCAATCCTATCCTTTCCTGTATCCTATCCAATCCTCTATCCTATCCTGTCCTCTATCCTATCCTATCCTCTATCCTATCCTATCCTCTATCCTATCCTATCCTCTATCCTATCCTATCGTCTATCCTATCCTCTATCCTATCCTGTCCTCTATCCTATCCTATCCTCTATCCTATCATCTATCCTCAATCCTATCCTTTCCTGTATCCTATCCAATCCTCTATCCTATCCTATCCTCTATCCTATCCTATCCTCTATCCTATCCTATCCTCTATCCTATCCTATCTTCTATCCTATCCTATCCTGTATCCTATCCAATCCTCTATCCTATCCTATCATCTATCCTCAATCCTATCCTTTCCTGTATCCTAGCCAATCCTCTATCCTATCCTATCCTCTATCCTATCCTATCCTGTATCCTATCCAATCCTCTATCCTATCCTATCATCTATCCTCAATCCTATCCTTTCCTGTATCCTAGCCAATCCTCTATCCTATCCTATCCTCTATCCTATCCTATCCTCTATCCTATCCTATCCTCTATCCTATCCTATCCTCTATCCTATCCTATCCTCTATCCTATCCTATCCTCTATCCTATCCTATCCTCTATCCTATCCTATCCTCTATCCTATCCTATCCTCTATCCTATCCTATCCTCTATCCTATCCTATCCTCTATCCTATCCTATGCTCTATCCTATCCAATCCTCTATCCTATCCTGTCCTCTATCCTATCCTATCCTCTATCCTATCCTATCCTCTATCCTATCCTATCGTATATCCTATCGTATCCTCTATTATATCCTATCTTCTATCCTATCCTATCCTGTATCCTATCCTATCTTCTATCCTATCCTATCCTCTATCCTATCAATCCCCTATCCTATCCTCTGTCCTATCCTATCCTGTATCCTATCCAATCCTCTATCCTATCCTATCATCTATCCTATCCTATTCTCTATCCTATCCTCTATCCTATCCTCTATTCTATCCTCTATCCTATCCTATCCTCTATCCTATCCTATCGTCTATCCTATCCTCTATCCTATCCTATCCTCTATCCTATTAAATCCCCTATCCTATCCTCTGTACTATCCTATCCTCTATCCTATCCTATCCTATATCCTATCCTATCCTCTATCCTATCCTATCCTCTATCCTATCCTATCCTCTATCCTATCCTATCTTCTATCCTATCGAATCCTGTATCCTATCCAATCCTCTATCCTATCCTATCATCTATCCTCAATCCTATCCTTTCCTGTATCCTAGCCAATCTTCTATCCTATCCTGTCCTCTATCCTATCCTATCCTCTATCCTATCCTATCCTCTATCCTATCCTATCCTCTATCCTATCCTATCGTCTATCCTATCCTCTATCCTATCCTATCCTCTATCCAATCCTATCCTCTATCCTATCCTATTCTCTATCCTATCCTATCCTCTATCCTATCCTATCTTCTATCGTATCCTATCCTGTATCCTATCCAATCCTCTATCCTATCCTCTATCCTATCATATCCTGTATCCTATCCAATCCTCTATCCTATCCAATCCTCTATCCTATCCTATTCTCTATCCTATCCTATCCTCTATCCTATCCTCTATCCTATCCTCTATCCTATCCTCTATCCTATCCTCTATCCTATCCTATCCTCTATCCTACCCTATCGTCTATCCTATCCTCTATAATATCCTATCCTCTATCCTATTCTATCCTCTATCCTATCCTATCCTCTATCCTATCCTATCCTCTATCCTATCCTATCCTCTATCCTATCCTATCGTCTATCCTATCCTCTATCCTATCCTATCCTCTATCCAATCCTATCCTCTATCCTATCCTATTCTCTATCCTATCCTATCCTCTATCCTATCCTATCTTCTATCGTATCCTATCCTGTATCCTATCCAATCCTCTATCCTATCCTCTATCCTATCCTATCCTGTATCCTATCCAATCCTCTATCCTATCCTGTCCTCTATCCTATCCTGTCCTCTATCCTATCCTATCCTCTATCCTATCCTATCCTCTATCCTATCCTATCGTCTATCCTATCCTCTATCCTATCCTATCCTGTATCCTATCCAATCCTCTATCCTATCCTATCATCTATCCTCTATCCTATCCTATCCTCTATCCTATCCTATCCTCTATCCTATCCTATCCTCTATCCTCTATCCTATCCTATCCTCTATCCTATCCTATCCTCTATCCTATCCTATCCTATCGTCTATCCTATCCTCTATCCAATCCTATCCTGTATCCTATCCTATCGTCTATCCTATCCTCTATCCTATCCTATCCTCTATCCTATCCTATCCTCTATCCTATCCTATCCTGTATCCTATCCAATCCTCTATCCTATCCTGTCCTCTATCCTATCCTGTCCTCTATCCTATCCTATCCTCTATCCTATCCTATCCTCTATCCTATCCTATCGTCTATCCTATCCTCTATCCTATCCTATCCTGTATCCTATCCAATCCTCTATCTTATCCTATCATCTATCCTCTATCCTATCCAATCCTCTATCCTATCCTGTCCTCTATCCTATCCTATCCTCTATCCTATCCTATCCTCTATCCTATCCTATCCTCTATCCTATCCTATCCTCTATCCTATCCTATCCTCTATCCTATCCTATCTTCTATCCTATCCTATCCTGTATCCTATCCAATCCTCTATCCTATCCTATCATCTATCCTCAATCCTATCCTTTCCTGTATCCTAGCCAATCCTCTATCCTATCCTATCCTCTATCCTATCCTATCCTGTATCCTATCCAATCCTCTATCCTATCCTATCATCTATCCTCAATCCTATCCTTTCCTGTATCCTAGCCAATCCTCTATCCTATCCTATCCTCTATCCTATCCTATCCTATCCTCTATCCTATCCTATCCTCTATCCTATCCTATCCTCTATCCTATCCTATCCTCTATCCTATCCTATCCTCTATCCTATCCTATCCTCTATCCTATCCTATCCTCTATCCTATCTTATGCTCTATCCTATCTTATGCTCTATCCTATCCAATCCTCTATCCTATCCTATCCTCTATCCTATCCTATCCTGTATCCTATCCAATCCTCTATCCTATCCTATCATCTATCCTCAATCCTATCCTTTCCTGTATCCTAGCCAATCCTCTATCCTATCCTATCCTCTATCCTATCCTATCCTCTATCCTATCCTATCCTCTATCCTATCCTATCCTCTATCCTATCCTATCGTCTATCCTATCCTCTATCCAATCCTATCCTGTATCCTATCCTATCGTCTATCCTATCCTCTATCCTATCCTATCCTCTATCCTATCCTATCCTCTATCCTATCCTATCCTGTATCCTATCCAATCCTCTATCCTATCCTGTCCTCTATCCTATCCTGTCCTCTATCCTATCCTATCCTCTATCCTATCCTATCCTCTATCCTATCCTATCGTGTATCCTATCCTCTATCCTATCCTATCCTGTATCCTATCCAATCCTCTACCCTATCCTATCCAATCCTCTATCCTATCCTATCATCTATCCTCTATCCTATCCAATCCTCTATCCTATCCTGTCCTCTATCCTATCCTATCCTCTATCCTATCCTATCCTCTATCCTATCCTATCGTATATCCTATCCACTATATTATCCTATCCTCTATCCTATCCTATCCTCTATCCTATCCTATCCTCTATCCTATCCTATCCTCTATCCTATCCTATCCTCTATCCTATCCTATCCTCTATCCTATCCTATCCTCTATCCTATCCTATCCTCTATCCTATCCTATCCTCTATCCTATCCTATCCTCTATCCTATCCTATCCTCTATCCTATCCAATCCTCTATCCTATCCTATCCTCTATCCTATCCTATCCTCTATCCTATCCTATCCTCTATCCTATCCTATCCTCTATCCTCTATCCTATCCTATCCTCTACCCTATCCTATCCTCTATCCTATCCTATCCTCTATCCTATCGTATCGTCTATCCTATCCTATCCTCTATCATATCCTATCCTCTATCCTATCCTATCTTCTATCCTATCCTATCCTGTATCCTATCCTATCCTATATCCTATCCTATCCTCTATCCTATCCTATCCTCTATCCTATCCTATCGTCTATCCTATCCTGTATCCTATCCTATCCTCTATCCTATCCTATCCTCTATCATATCCTATCCTCTATCCTATCCTATCCTCTATCCTATCCTATCCTCTATCCTATCCTATCCTCTATCCTATCCTGTCCTCTATCCTATCCTATCCTCTATCCTATCCTATCCTCTATCCTACCCTATCCTCTATCCTATCCTATCGTCTATCCTATCCTCTATCCTATCCTGTCCTCTATCCTATCCTATCCTCTATCCTATCATCTATCCTCAATCCTATCCTTTCCTGTATCCTATCCAATCCTCTATCCTATCCTGTCCTCTATCCTATCCTATCCTCTATCCTATCCTATCCTCTATCCTATCCTATCCTGTATCCTATCCAATCCTCTATCCTATCCTATCATCTATCCTCTATCCTATCCTATCCTCTATCCTATCCTATCCTCTATCCTATCCTATCCTCTATCCTATCCTATCCTCTATCCTATCCTATCCTCTATCCTATCCTATCCTCTATCCTATCCTATCCTCTATCCTATCCTATCGTCTATCCTATCCTCTATCCAATCCTATCCTGTATCCTATCCTATCGTCTATCCTATCCTCTATCCTATCCTATCCTCTATCCTATCCTATCCTCTATCCTATCCTATCCTCTATCCTATCCTATCCTCTATTATATCCTATCCTCTATCCTATCCTATCCTCTATCCTATCCTATCCTCTATCCTATCCAATCCTCTATCCTATCCTATCCTCTATCCTATCCTATCCTCTATCCTATCCTATCCTCTATCCTATCCTATCCTCTATCCTCTATCCTATCCTATCCTCTACCCTATCCTATCCTCTATCCTATCCTATCCTCTATCCTATCGTATCGTCTATCCTATCCTATCCTCTATCATATCCTATCCTCTATCCTATCCTATCTTCTATCCTATCCTATCCTGTATCCTATCCTATCCTGTATCCTATCCTATCCTCTATCCTATCCTATCCTCTATCCTATCCTATCCTCTATCCTATCCTATCGTCTATCCTATCCTGTATCCTATCCTATCCTCTATCCTATCCTATCCTCTATCCTATCCTATCCTCTATCATATCCTATCCTCTATCCTATCCTATCCTCTATCCTATCCTATCCTCTATCCTATCCTATCCTCTATCCTATCCTGTCCTCTATCCTATCCTATCCTCTATCCTATCCTATCCTCTATCCTATCCTATCCTCTATCCTATCCTATCGTCTATCCTATCCTCTATCCTATCCTGTCCTCTATCCTATCCTATCCTCTATCCTATCATCTATCCTCAATCCTATCCTTTCCTGTATCCTATCCAATCCTCTATCCTATCCTGTCCTCTATCCTATCCTATCCTCTATCCTATCCTATCCTCTATCCTATCCTATCCTCTATCCTATCCTATCGTCTATCCTATCCTCTATCCTATCCTGTCCTCTATCCTATCCTATCCTCTATCCTATCATCTATCCTCAATCCTATCCTTTCCTGTATCCTATCCAATCCTCTATCCTATCCTGTCCTCTATCCTATCCTATCCTCTATCCTATCCTATCCTCTATCCTATCCTATCGTCTATCCTATCCTCTATCCTATCCTATCCTCTATCCTATCCTATCCTCTATCCTATCCTATCCTCTATCCTATCCTATCTTCTATCCTATCCTATCCTGTATCCTATCCAATCCTCTATCCTATCCTATCATCTATCCTCAATCCTATCCTTTCCTGTATCCTAGCCAATCCTCTATCCTATCCTATCCTCTATCCTATCCTATCCTGTATCCTATCCAATCCTCTATCCTATCCTATCATCTATCCTCAATCCTATCCTTTCCTGTATCCTAGCCAATCCTCTATCCTATCCTATCCTCTATCCTATCCTATCCTCTATCCTATCCTATCCTCTATCCTATCCTATCCTCTATCCTATCCTATCCTCTATCCTATCCTATCCTCTATCCTATCCTATCCTCTATCCTATCCTATCCTCTATCCTATCCTATCCTCTATCCTATCCTATCCTCTATCCTATCCTATGCTCTATCCTATCCAATCCTCTATCCTATCCTGTCCTCTATCCTATCCTATCCTCTATCCTATCCTATCCTCTATCCTATCCTATCGTATATCCTATCGTATCCTCTATTATATCCTATCTTCTATCCTATCCTATCCTGTATCCTATCCTATCTTCTATCCTATCCTATCCTCTATCCTATCAATCCCCTATCCTATCCTCTGTCCTATCCTATCCTGTATCCTATCCAATCCTCTATCCTATCCTATCATCTATCCTATCCTATTCTCTATCCTATCCTCTATCCTATCCTCTATTCTATCCTCTATCCTATCCTATCCTCTATCCTATCCTATCGTCTATCCTATCCTCTATCCTATCCTATCCTCTATCCTATTAAATCCCCTATCCTATCCTCTGTACTATCCTATCCTCTATCCTATCCTATCCTATATCCTATCCTATCCTCTATCCTATCCTATCCTCTATCCTATCCTATCCTCTATCCTATCCTATCTTCTATCCTATCGAATCCTGTATCCTATCCAATCCTCTATCCTATCCTATCATCTATCCTCAATCCTATCCTTTCCTGTATCCTAGCCAATCTTCTATCCTATCCTGTCCTCTATCCTATCCTATCCTCTATCCTATCCTATCCTCTATCCTATCCTATCCTCTATTCTATCCTATCCTCTATCCTATCCTATCCTCTATCCAATCCTATCCTCTATCCTATCCTATTCTCTATCCTATCCTATCCTCTATCCTATCCTATCTTCTATCGTATCCTATCCTGTATCCTATCCAATCCTCTATCCTATCCTCTATCCTATCATATCCTGTATCCTATCCAATCCTCTATCCTATCCAATCCTCTATCCTATCCTATTCTCTATCCTATCCTATCCTCTATCCTATCCTCTATCCTATCCTCTATCCTATCCTCTATCCTATCCTCTATCCTATCCTCTATCCTATCCTATCCTCTATCCTACCCTATCGTCTATCCTATCCTCTATAATATCCTATCCTCTATCCTATTCTATCCTCTATCCTATCCTATCCTCTATCCTATCCTATCCTCTATCCTATCCTATCCTCTATCCTATCCTATCGTCTATCCTATCCTCTATCCTATCCTATCCTCTATCCAATCCTATCCTCTATCCTATCCTATTCTCTATCCTATCCTATCCTCTATCCTATCCTATCTTCTATCGTATCCTATCCTGTATCCTATCCAATCCTCTATCCTATCCTCTATCCTATCCTATCCTGTATCCTATCCAATCCTCTATCCTATCCTGTCCTCTATCCTATCCTGTCCTCTATCCTATCCTATCCTCTATCCTATCCTATCCTCTATCCTATCCTATCGTCTATCCTATCCTCTATCCTATCCTATCCTGTATCCTATCCAATCCTCTATCCTATCCTATCATCTATCCTCTATCCTATCCTATCCTCTATCCTATCCTATCCTCTATCCTATCCTATCCTCTATCCTCTATCCTATCCTATCCTCTATCCTATCCTATCCTCTATCCTATCCTATCCTATCGTCTATCCTATCCTCTATCCAATCCTATCCTGTATCCTATCCTATCGTCTATCCTATCCTCTATCCTATCCTATCCTCTATCCTATCCTATCCTCTATCCTATCCTATCCTGTATCCTATCCAATCCTCTATCCTATCCTGTCCTCTATCCTATCCTGTCCTCTATCCTATCCTATCCTCTATCCTATCCTATCCTCTATCCTATCCTATCGTCTATCCTATCCTCTATCCTATCCTATCCTGTATCCTATCCAATCCTCTATCTTATCCTATCATCTATCCTCTATCCTATCCAATCCTCTATCCTATCCTGTCCTCTATCCTATCCTATCCTCTATCCTATCCTATCCTCTATCCTATCCTATCCTCTATCCTATCCTATCCTCTATCCTATCCTATCCTCTATCCTATCCTATCTTCTATCCTATCCTATCCTGTATCCTATCCAATCCTCTATCCTATCCTATCATCTATCCTCAATCCTATCCTTTCCTGTATCCTAGCCAATCCTCTATCCTATCCTATCCTCTATCCTATCCTATCCTGTATCCTATCCAATCCTCTATCCTATCCTATCATCTATCCTCAATCCTATCCTTTCCTGTATCCTAGCCAATCCTCTATCCTATCCTATCCTCTATCCTATCCTATCCTATCCTCTATCCTATCCTATCCTCTATCCTATCCTATCCTCTATCCTATCCTATCCTCTATCCTATCCTATCCTCTATCCTATCCTATCCTCTATCCTATCCTATCCTCTATCCTATCTTATGCTCTATCCTATCTTATGCTCTATCCTATCCAATCCTCTATCCTATCCTATCCTCTATCCTATCCTATCCTGTATCCTATCCAATCCTCTATCCTATCCTATCATCTATCCTCAATCCTATCCTTTCCTGTATCCTAGCCAATCCTCTATCCTATCCTATCCTCTATCCTATCCTATCCTCTATCCTATCCTATCCTCTATCCTATCCTATCCTCTATCCTATCCTATCGTCTATCCTATCCTCTATCCAATCCTATCCTGTATCCTATCCTATCGTCTATCCTATCCTCTATCCTATCCTATCCTCTATCCTATCCTATCCTCTATCCTATCCTATCCTGTATCCTATCCAATCCTCTATCCTATCCTGTCCTCTATCCTATCCTGTCCTCTATCCTATCCTATCCTCTATCCTATCCTATCCTCTATCCTATCCTATCGTGTATCCTATCCTCTATCCTATCCTATCCTGTATCCTATCCAATCCTCTACCCTATCCTATCCAATCCTCTATCCTATCCTATCATCTATCCTCTATCCTATCCAATCCTCTATCCTATCCTGTCCTCTATCCTATCCTATCCTCTATCCTATCCTATCCTCTATCCTATCCTATCGTATATCCTATCCACTATATTATCCTATCCTCTATCCTATCCTATCCTCTATCCTATCCTATCCTCTATCCTATCCTATCCTCTATCCTATCCTATCCTCTATCCTATCCTATCCTCTATCCTATCCTATCCTCTATCCTATCCTATCCTCTATCCTATCCTATCCTCTATCCTATCCTATCCTCTATCCTATCCTATCCTCTATCCTATCCAATCCTCTATCCTATCCTATCCTCTATCCTATCCTATCCTCTATCCTATCCTATCCTCTATCCTATCCTATCCTCTATCCTCTATCCTATCCTATCCTCTACCCTATCCTATCCTCTATCCTATCCTATCCTCTATCCTATCGTATCGTCTATCCTATCCTATCCTCTATCATATCCTATCCTCTATCCTATCCTATCTTCTATCCTATCCTATCCTGTATCCTATCCTATCCTATATCCTATCCTATCCTCTATCCTATCCTATCCTCTATCCTATCCTATCGTCTATCCTATCCTGTATCCTATCCTATCCTCTATCCTATCCTATCCTCTATCCTATCCTATCCTCTATCATATCCTATCCTCTATCCTATCCTATCCTCTATCCTATCCTATCCTCTATCCTATCCTATCCTCTATCCTATCCTGTCCTCTATCCTATCCTATCCTCTATCCTATCCTATCCTCTATCCTACCCTATCCTCTATCCTATCCTATCGTCTATCCTATCCTCTATCCTATCCTGTCCTCTATCCTATCCTATCCTCTATCCTATCATCTATCCTCAATCCTATCCTTTCCTGTATCCTATCCAATCCTCTATCCTATCCTGTCCTCTATCCTATCCTATCCTCTATCCTATCCTATCCTCTATCCTATCCTATCCTGTATCCTATCCAATCCTCTATCCTATCCTATCATCTATCCTCTATCCTATCCTATCCTCTATCCTATCCTATCCTCTATCCTATCCTATCCTCTATCCTATCCTATCCTCTATCCTATCCTATCCTCTATCCTATCCTATCCTCTATCCTATCCTATCCTCTATCCTATCCTATCGTCTATCCTATCCTCTATCCAATCCTATCCTGTATCCTATCCTATCGTCTATCCTATCCTCTATCCTATCCTATCCTCTATCCTATCCTATCCTCTATCCTATCCTATCCTGTATCCTATCCAATCCTCTATCCTATCCTGTCCTCTATCCTATCCTGTCCTCTATCCTATCCTATCCTCTATCCTATCCTATCCTCTATCCTATCCTATCGTCTATCCTATCCTCTATCCTATCCTATCCTGTATCCTATCCAATCCTCTATCTTATCCTATCATCTATCCTCTATCCTATCCAATCCTCTATCCTATCCTGTCCTCTATCCTATCCTATCCTCTATCCTATCCTATCCTCTATCCTATCCTATCCTCTATCCTATCCTATCCTCTATCCTATCCTATCCTCTATCCTATCCTATCTTCTATCCTATCCTATCCTGTATCCTATCCAATCCTCTATCCTATCCTATCATCTATCCTCAATCCTATCCTTTCCTGTATCCTAGCCAATCCTCTATCCTATCCTATCCTCTATCCTATCCTATCCTGTATCCTATCCAATCCTCTATCCTATCCTATCATCTATCCTCAATCCTATCCTTTCCTGTATCCTAGCCAATCCTCTATCCTATCCTATCCTCTATCCTATCCTATCCTATCCTCTATCCTATCCTATCCTCTATCCTATCCTATCCTCTATCCTCTCCTATCCTCTATCCTATCCTATCCTCTATCCTATCCTATCCTCTATCCTATCTTATGCTCTATCCTATCTTATGCTCTATCCTATCCAATCCTCTATCCTATCCTGTCCTCTATCCTATCCTATCCTGTATCCTATCCAATCCTCTATCCTATCCTATCATCTATCCTCTATCCTATCCTATCCTCTATCCTATCCTATCCTCTATCCTATCCTATCCTCTATCCTATCCTATCCTCTATCCTATCCTATCGTCTATCCTATCCTCTATCCAATCCTATCCTGTATCCTATCCTATCGTCTATCCTATCCTCTATCCTATCCTATCCTCTATCCTATCCTATCCTCTATCCTATCCTATCCTGTATCCTATCCAATCCTCTATCCTATCCTGTCCTCTATCCTATCCTGTCCTCTATCCTATCCTATCCTCTATCCTATCCTATCCTCTATCCTATCCTATCGTCTATCCTATCCTCTATCCTATCCTATCCTGTATCCTATCCAATCCTCTATCCTATCCTATCCAATCCTCTATCCTATCCTATCATCTATCCTCTATCCTATCCAATCCTCTATCCTATCCTGTCCTCTATCCTATCCTATCCTCTATCCTATCCTATCCTCTATCCTATCCTATCGTATATCCTATCCACTATATTATCCTATCCTCTATCCTATCCTATCCTCTATCCTATCCTATCCTCTATCCTATCCTATCCTCTATCCTATCCTATCCTCTATCCTATCCTATCCTCTATCCTATCCTATCCTCTATCCTATCCTATCCTCTATCCTATCCTATCCTCTATCCTATCCTATCCTCTATCCTATCCAATCCTCTATCCTATCCTATCCTCTATCCTATCCTATCCTCTATCCTATCCTATCCTCTATCCTATCCTATCCTCTATCCTCTATCCTATCCTATCCTCTACCCTATCCTATCCTCTATCCTATCCTATCCTCTATCCTATCGTATCGTCTATCCTATCCTATCCTCTATCATATCCTATCCTCTATCCTATCCTATCTTCTATCCTATCCTATCCTGTATCCTATCCTATTCCTGTATCCTATCCTATCCTCTATCCTATCCTATCCTCTATCCTATCCTATCGTCTATCCTATCCTGTATCCTATCCTATCCTCTATCCTATCCTATCCTCTATCCTATCCTATCCTCTATCATATCCTATCCTCTATCCTATCCTATCCTCTATCCTATCCTATCCTCTATCCTATCCTATCCTCTATCCTATCCTGTCCTCTATCCTATCCTATCCTCTATCCTATCCTATCCTCTATCCTATCCTATCCTCTATCCTATCCTATCGTCTATCCTATCCTCTATCCTATCCTGTCCTCTATCCTATCCTATCCTCTATCCTATCATCTATCCTCAATCCTATCCTTTCCTGTATCCTATCCAATCCTCTATCCTATCCTGTCCTCTATCCTATCCTATCCTCTATCCTATCCTATCCTCTATCCTATCCTATCCTCTATCCTATCCTATCCTCTATCCTATCCTCTATCCTATCCTGTCCTCTATCCTATCCTATCCTCTATCCTATCATCTATCCTCAATCCTATCCTTTCCTGTATCCTATCCAATCCTCTATCCTATCCTGTCCTCTATCCTATCCTATCCTCTATCCTATCCTATCCTCTATCCTATCCTATCGTCTATCCTATCCTCTATCCTATCCTATCCTCTATCCTATCCTATCCTCTATCCTATCCTATCCTCTATCCTATCCTATCTTCTATCCTATCCTACCCTGTATCCTATCCAATCCTCTATCCTATCCTATCATCTATCCTCAATCCTATCCTTTCCTGTATCCTAGCCAATCCTCTATCCTATCCTATCCTCTATCCTATCCTATCCTATCCTCTATCCTATCCTATCCTCTATCCTATCCTAACCTCTATCCTCTCCTATCCTCTATCCTATCCTATCCTCTATCCTATCCTATCCTCTATCCTATCCTATCCTCTATCCTATCCTATCATCTATCCTATCCTATCCTGTATCCTATCCAATCCTCTATCCTATCCTATCATCTATCCTCAATCCTATCCTTTCCTGTATCCTAGCCAATCCTCTATCCTATCCTATCCTCTATCCTATCCTATCCTGTATCCTATCCAATCCTCTATCCTATCCTATCATCTATCCTCAATCCTATCCTTTCCTGTATCCTAGCCAATCCTCTATCCTATCCTATCCTCTATCCTATCCTATCCTATCCTCTATCCTATCCTATCCTCTATCCTATCCTATCCTCTATCCTCTCCTATCCTCTATCCTATCCTATCCTCTATCCTATCCTATCCTCTACCCTATCTTATGCTCTATCCTATCTTATGCTCTATCCTATCCAATCCTCTATCCTATCCTGTCCTCTATCCTATCCTATCCTGTATCCTATCCAATCCTCTATCCTATCCTATCATCTATCCTCTATCCTATCCTATCCTCTATCCTATCCTATCCTCTATCCTATCCTATCCTCTATCCTATCCTATCCTCTATCCTATCCTATCGTCTATCCTATCCTCTATCCAATCCTATCCTGTATCCTATCCTATCGTCTATCCTATCCTCTATCCTATCCTATCCTCTATCCTATCCTATCCTCTATCCTATCCTATCCTGTATCCTATCCAATCCTCTATCCTATCCTGTCCTCTATCCTATCCTGTCCTCTATCCTATCCTATCCTCTATCCTATCCTATCCTCTATCCTATCCTATCGTCTATCCTATCCTCTATCCTATCCTATCCTGTATCCTATCCAATCCTCTATCCTATCCTATCCAATCCTCTATCCTATCCTATCATCTATCCTCTATCCTATCCAATCCTCTATCCTATCCTGTCCTCTATCCTATCCTATCCTCTATCCTATCCTATCCTCTATCCTATCCTATCGTATATCCTATCCACTATATTATCCTATCCTCTATCCTATCCTATCCTCTATCCTATCCTATCCTCTATCCTATCCTATCCTCTATCCTATCCTATCTTCTATCCTATCCTATCCTCTATCCTATCCTATCCTCTATCCTATCCTATCCTCTATCCTATCCTATCCTCTATCCTATCCTATCCTCTATCCTATCCTATCCTCTATCCTATCCAATCCTCTATCCTATCCTATCCTCTATCCTATCCTATCCTCTATCCTATCCTATCCTCTATCCTATCCTATCCTCTATCCTCTATCCTATCCTATCCTCTACCCTATCCTATCCTCTATCCTATCCTATCCTCTATCCTATCGTATCGTCTATCCTATCCTATCCTCTATCATATCCTATCCTCTATCCTATCCTATCTTCTATCCTATCCTATCCTGTATCCTATCCTATCCTGTATCCTATCCTATCCTCTATCCTATCCTATCCTCTATCCTATCCTATCGTCTATCCTATCCTGTATCCTATCCTATCCTCTATCCTATCCTATCCTCTATCCTATCCTATCCTCTATCATATCCTATCCTCTATCCTATCCTATCCTCTATCCTATCCTATCCTCTATCCTATCCTATCCTCTATCCTATCCTGTCCTCTATCCTATCCTATCCTCTATCCTATCCTATCCTCTATCCTATCCTATCCCCTATCCTATCCTATCGTCTATCCTATCCTCTATCCTATCCTGTCCTCTATCCTATCCTATCTTCTATCCTATCATCTATCCTCAATCCTATCCTTTCCTGTATCCTATCCAATCCTCTATCCTATCCTGTCCTCTATCCTATCCTATCCTCTATCCTATCCTATCCTCTATCCTATCCTATCCTCTATCCTATCCTATCGTCTATCCTATCCTCTATCCTATCCTGTCCTCTATCCTATCCTATCCTCTATCCTATCATCTATCCTCAATCCTATCCTTTCCTGTATCCTATCCAATCCTCTATCCTATCCTGTCCTCTATCCTATCCTATCCTCTATCCTATCCTATCCTCTATCCTATCCTATCGTCTATCCTATCCTCTATCCTATCCTATCCTCTATCCTATCCTATCCTCTATCCTATCCTATCCTCTATCCTATCCTATCTTCTATCCTATCCTACCCTGTATCCTATCCAATCCTCTATCCTATCCTATCATCTATCCTCAATCCTATCCTTTCCTGTATCCTAGCCAATCCTCTATCCTATCCTATCCTCTATCCTATCCTATCCTGTATCCTATCCAATCCTCTATCCTATCCTATCATCTATCCTCAATCCTATCCTTTCCTGTATCCTAGCCAATCCTCTATCCTATCCTATCCTCTATCCTATCCTATCCTCTATCCTATCCTATCCTCTATCCTATCCTATCCTCTATCCTATCCTATCCTCTATCCTATCCTATCCTCTATCCTATCCTATCCTCTATCCTATCCTATCCTCTATCCTATCCTATCCTCTATCCTATCCTATCCTCTATCCTATCCTATGCTCTATCCTATCCAATCCTCTATCCTATCCTGTCCTCTATCCTCAATCCTATCCTTTCCTGTATCCTAGCCAATCCTCTATCCTATCCTATCCTCTATCCTATCCTATCCTGTATCCTATCCAATCCTCTATCCTATCCTATCATCTATCCTCAATCCTATCCTTTCCTGTATCCTAGCCAATCCTCTATCCTATCCTATCCTCTATCCTATCCTATCCTCTATCCTATCCTATCCTCTATCCTATCCTATCCTCTATCCTATCCTATCCTCTATCCTATCCTATCCTCTATCCTATCCTATCCTCTATCCTATCCTATCCTCTATCCTATCCTATCCTCTATCCTATCCTATCCTCTATCCTATCCTATGCTCTATCCTATCCAATCCTCTATCCTATCCTGTCCTCTATCCTATCCTATCCTCTATCCTATCCTATCCTCTATCCTATCCTATCGTATATCCTATCCTATCCTCTATTATATCCTATCTTCTATCCTATCCTATCCTGTATCCTATCCTATCTTCTATCCTATCCTATCCTCTATCCTATCAAATCCCCTATCCTATCCTCTATCCTATCCTATCCTGTATCCTATCCAATCCTCTATCCTATCCTATCATCTATCATATCCTATTCTCTATCCTATCCTCTATCCTATCCTCTATTCTATCCTCTATCCTATCCTATCCTCTATCCTATCCTATCGTCTATCCTATCCTCTATCCTATCCTATCCTCTATCCTATTAAATCCCCTATCCTATCCTCTGTACTATCCTATCCTCTATCCTATCCTATCCTATATCCTATCCTATCCTCTATCCTATCCTATCCTCTATCCTATCCTATCCTCTATCCTATCCTATCTTCTATCCTATCGAATCCTGTATCCTATCCAATCCTCTATCCTATCCTATCATCTATCCTCAATCCTATCCTTTCCTGTATCCTAGCCAATCTTCTATCCTATCCTGTCCTCTATCCTATCCTATCCTCTATCCTATCCTATCCTCTATCCTATCCTATCCTCTATCCTATCCTATCGTCTATCCTATCCTCTATCCTATCCTATCCTCTATCCTATCCTGTCCTCTATCCTATCCTATCCTCTATCCTATCATCTATCCTCAATCCTATCCTTTCCTGTATCCTATCCAATCCTCTATCCTATCCTGTCCTCTATCCTATCCTATCCTCTATCCTATCCTATCCTCTATCCTATCCTATCCTCTATCCTATCCTATCGTCTATCCTATCCTCTATCCTATCCTGTCCTCTATCCTATCCTATCCTCTATCCTATCATCTATCCTCAATCCTATCCTTTCCTGTATCCTATCCAATCCTCTATCCTATCCTGTCCTCTATCCTATCCTATCCTCTATCCTATCCTATCGTCTATCCTATCCTCTATCCTATCCTATCCTCTATCCTATCCTATCCTCTATCCTATCCTATCCTCTATCCTATCCTATCTTCTATCCTATCCTACCCTGTATCCTATCCAATCCTCTATCCTATCCTATCATCTATCCTCAATCCTATCCTTTCCTGTATCCTAGCCAATCCTCTATCCTATCCTATCCTCTATCCTATCCTATCCTGTATCCTATCCAATCCTCTATCCTATCCTATCCAATCCTCTATCCTATCCTATCATCTATCCTCTATCCTATCCAATCCTCTATCCTATCCTGTCCTCTATCCTATCCTATCCTCTATCCTATCCTATCCTCTATCCTATCCTATCGTATATCCTATCCACTATATTATCCAATCCTCTATCCTATCCTATCCTCTATCCTATCCTATCCTCTATCCTATCCTATCCTCTATCCTATCCTATCCTCTATCCTATCCTATCCTCTATCCTATCCTATCCTCTATCCTATCCTATCCTCTATCCTATCCTATCCTCTATCCTATCCTATCCTCTATCCTATCCAATCCTCTATCCTATCCTATCCTCTATCCTATCCTATCCTCTATCCTATCCTATCCTCTATCCTATCCTATCCTCTATCCTCTATCCTATCCTATCCTCTACCCTATCCTATCCTCTATCCTATCCTATCCTCTATCCTATCCTATCCTCTATCCTATCCTATCCTCTATCCTATCCTATCCTCTATCCTATCGTATCTTCTATCCTATCCTATCCTGTATCCTATCCTATCCTGTATCCTATCCTATCCTCTATCCTATCCTATCCTCTATCCTATCCTATCGTCTATCCTATCCTGTATCCTATCCTATCCTCTATCCTATCCTATCCTCTATCCTATCCTATCCTCTATCATATCCTATCCTCTATCCTATCCTATCCTCTATCCTATCCTATCCTCTATCCTATCCTATCCTCTATCCTATCCTGTCCTCTATCCTATCCTATCCTCTATCCTATCCTATCCTCTATCCTATCCTATCCTCTATCCTATCCTATCGTCTATCCTATCCTCTATCCTATCCTGTCCTCTATCCTATCCTATCCTCTATCCTATCATCTATCCTCAATCCTATCCTTTCCTGTATCCTATCCAATCCTCTATCCTATCCTGTCCTCTATCCTATCCTATCCTCTATCCTATCCTATCCTCTATCCTATCCTATCCTCTATCCTATCCTATCCTCTATCCTATCCTCTATCCTATCCTGTCCTCTATCCTATCCTATCCTCTATCCTATCATCTATCCTCAATCCTATCCTTTCCTGTATCCTATCCAATCCTCTATCCTATCCTGTCCTCTATCCTATCCTATCCTCTATCCTATCCTATCCTCTATCCTATCCTATCGTCTATCCTATCCTCTATCCTATCCTATCCTCTATCCTATCCTATCCTCTATCCTATCCTATCCTCTATCCTATCCTATCTTCTATCCTATCCTACCCTGTATCCTATCCAATCCTCTATCCTATCCTATCATCTATCCTCAATCCTATCCTTTCCTGTATCCTAGCCAATCCTCTATCCTATCCTATCCTCTATCCTATCCTATCCTATCCTCTATCCTATCCTATCCTCTATCCTATCCTAACCTCTATCCTCTCCTATCCTCTATCCTATCCTATCCTCTATCCTATCCTATCCTCTATCCTATCCTATCCTCTATCCTATCCTATCTTCTATCCTATCCTATCCTGTATCCTATCCAATCCTCTATCCTATCCTATCATCTATCCTCAATCCTATCCTTTCCTGTATCCTAGCCAATCCTCTATCCTATCCTATCCTCTATCCTATCCTATCCTGTATCCTATCCAATCCTCTATCCTATCCTATCATCTATCCTCAATCCTATCCTTTCCTGTATCCTAGCCAATCCTCTATCCTATCCTATCCTCTATCCTATCCTATCCTATCCTCTATCCTATCCTATCCTCTATCCTATCCTATCCTCTATCCTCTCCTATCCTCTATCCTATCCTATCCTCTATCCTATCCTATCCTCTACCCTATCTTATGCTCTATCCTATCTTATGCTCTATCCTATCCAATCCTCTATCCTATCCTGTCCTCTATCCTATCCTATCCTGTATCCTATCCAATCCTCTATCCTATCCTATCATCTATCCTCTATCCTATCCTATCCTCTATCCTATCCTATCCTCTATCCTATCCTATCCTCTATCCTATCCTATCCTCTATCCTATCCTATCGTCTATCCTATCCTCTATCCAATCCTATCCTGTATCCTATCCTATCGTCTATCCTATCCTCTATCCTATCCTATCCTCTATCCTATCCTATCCTCTATCCTATCCTATCCTGTATCCTATCCAATCCTCTATCCTATCCTGTCCTCTATCCTATCCTGTCCTCTATCCTATCCTATCCTCTATCCTATCCTATCCTCTATCCTATCCTATCGTCTATCCTATCCTCTATCCTATCCTATCCTGTATCCTATCCAATCCTCTATCCTATCCTATCCAATCCTCTATCCTATCCTATCATCTATCCTCTATCCTATCCAATCCTCTATCCTATCCTGTCCTCTATCCTATCCTATCCTCTATCCTATCCTATCCTCTATCCTATCCTATCGTATATCCTATCCACTATATTATCCTATCCTCTATCCTATCCTATCCTCTATCCTATCCTATCCTCTATCCTATCCTATGCTCTATCCTATCCTATCTTCTATCCTATCCTATCCTCTATCCTATCCTATCCTCTATCCTATCCTATCCTCTATCCTATCCTATCCTCTATCCTATCCTATCCTCTATCCTATCCTATCCTCTATCCTATCCAATCCTCTATCCTATCCTATCCTCTATCCTATCCTATCCTCTATCCTATCCTATCCTCTATCCTATCCTATCCTCTATCCTCTATCCTATCCTATCCTCTATCCTATCCTATCCTCTATCCTATCCTATCCTCTATCCTATCCTATCCTCCATCCTATCCTATCCTCTATCCTATCCTATCCTCTATCCTATCCTATCCTCTATCCTATCCTATGCTCTATCCTATCCAATCCTCTATCCTATCCTGTCCTCTATCCCATCCTATCCTCTATCCTATCCTATCCTCTATCCTATCCTATCGTATATCCTATCCTATCCTCTATTATATCCTATCTTCTATCCTATCCTATCCTGTATCCTATCCTATCTTCTATCCTATCCTATCCTCTATCCTATCCTGTCCTCTATCCTATCCTATCCTCTATCCTATCCTATCCTCTATCCTATCCTATCCCCTATCCTATCCTATCGTCTATCCTATCCTCTATCCTATCCTGTCCTCTATCCTATCCTATCTTCTATCCTATCATCTATCCTCAATCCTATCCTTTCCTGTATCCTATCCAATCCTCTATCCTATCCTGTCCTCTATCCTATCCTATCCTCTATCCTATCCTATCCTCTATCCTATCCTATCCTCTATCCTATCCTATCGTCTATCCTATCCTCTATCCTATCCTGTCCTCTATCCTATCCTATCCTCTATCCTATCATCTATCCTCAATCCTATCCTTTCCTGTATCCTATCCAATCCTCTATCCTATCCTGTCCTCTATCCTATCCTATCCTCTATCCTATCCTATCCTCTATCCTATCCTATCGTCTATCCTATCCTCTATCCTATCCTATCCTCTATCCTATCCTATCCTCTATCCTATCCTATCCTCTATCCTATCCTATCTTCTATCCTATCCTACCCTGTATCCTATCCAATCCTCTATCCTATCCTATCATCTATCCTCAATCCTATCCTTTCCTGTATCCTAGCCAATCCTCTATCCTATCCTATCCTCTATCCTATCCTATCCTGTATCCTATCCAATCCTCTATCCTATCCTATCATCTATCCTCAATCCTATCCTTTCCTGTATCCTAGCCAATCCTCTATCCTATCCTATCCTCTATCCTATCCTATCCTCTATCCTATCCTATCCTCTATCCTATCCTATCCTCTATCCTATCCTATCCTCTATCCTATCCTATCCTCTATCCTATCCTATCCTCTATCCTATCCTATCCTCTATCCTATCCTATCCTCTATCCTATCCTATGCTCTATCCTATCCTATGCTCTATCCTATCCAATCCTCTATCCTATCCTGTCCTCTATCCTATCCTATCCTCTATCCTATCCTATCCTCTATCCTATCCTATCGTATATCCTATCCTATCCTCTATTATATCCTATCTTCTATCCTATCCTATCCTGTATCCTATCCTATCTTCTATCCTATCCTATCCTCTATCCTATCAAATCCCCTATCCTATCCTCTATCCTATCCTATCCTGTATCCTATCCAATCCTCTATCCTATCCTATCATCTATCATATCCTATTCTCTATCCTATCCTCTATCCTATCCTCTATTCTATCCTCTATCCTATCCTATCCTCTATCCTATCCTATCGTCTATCCTATCCTCTATCCTATCCTATCCTCTATCCTATTAAATCCCCTATCCTATCCTCTGTACTATCCTATCCTCTATCCTATCCTATCCTATATCCTATCCTATCCTCTATCCTATCCTATCCTCTATCCTATCCTATCCTCTATCCTATCCTATCTTCTATCCTATCGAATCCTGTATCCTATCCAATCCTCTATCCTATCCTATCATCTATCCTCAATCCTATCCTTTCCTGTATCCTAGCCAATCTTCTATCCTATCCTGTCCTCTATCCTATCCTATCCTCTATCCTATCCTATCCTCTATCCTATCCTATCCTCTATCCTATCCTATCGTCTATCCTATCCTCTATCCTATCCTATCCTCTATCCTATCCTGTCCTCTATCCTATCCTATCCTCTATCCTATCATCTATCCTCAATCCTATCCTTTCCTGTATCCTATCCAATCCTCTATCCTATCCTGTCCTCTATCCTATCCTATCCTCTATCCTATCCTATCCTCTATCCTATCCTATCCTCTATCCTATCCTATCGTCTATCCTATCCTCTATCCTATCCTGTCCTCTATCCTATCCTATCCTCTATCCTATCATCTATCCTCAATCCTATCCTTTCCTGTATCCTATCCAATCCTCTATCCTATCCTGTCCTCTATCCTATCCTATCCTCTATCCTATCCTATCGTCTATCCTATCCTCTATCCTATCCTATCCTCTATCCTATCCTATCCTCTATCCTATCCTATCCTCCATCCTATCCTATCCTCTATCCTATCCTATCCTCTATCCTATCCTATCCTCTATCCTATCCTATGCTCTATCCTATCCAATCCTCTATCCTATCCTGTCCTCTATCCCATCCTATCCTCTATCCTATCCTATCCTCTATCCTATCCTATCGTATATCCTATCCTATCCTCTATTATATCCTATCTTCTATCCTATCCTATCCTGTATCCTATCCTATCTTCTATCCTATCCTATCCTCTATCCTATCAAATCCCCTATCCTATCCTCTATCCTATCCTATCCTGTATCCTATCCAATCCTCTATCCTATCCTATCATCTATCCTATCCTATTCTCTATCCTATCCTCTATCCTATCCTCTATTCTATCCTCTATCCTATCCTATCCTCTATCCTATCCTATCGTCTATCCTATCCTCTATCCTATCCTATCCTCTATCCTATTAAATCCCCTATCCTATCTTCTATCCTATCCTGTCCTCTATCCTATCCTATCCTCTATCCTATCCTATCCTCTATCCTATCCTATCCTCTATCCTATCCTATCGTCTATCCTATCCTCTAACCTATCCTATCCTCTATCCAATCCTATCCTCTATCCTATCCTATTCTCTATCCTATCCTATCCTCTATCCTATCCTATCTTCTATCGTATCCTATCCTGTATCCTATCCAATCCTCTATCCTATCCTCTATCCTATCATATCCTGTATCCTATCCAATCCTCTACCCTATCCAATCCTCTATCCTATCCTATTCTCTATCCTATCCTATCCTCTATCCTATCCTCTATCCTATCCTCTATCCTATCCTCTATCCTATCCTCTATCCTATCCTATCCTCTATCCTATCATCTATCCTCAATCCTATCCTTTCCTGTATCCTATCCAATCCTCTATCCTATCCTGTCCTCTATCCTATCCTATCCTCTATCCTATCCTATCCTCTATCCTATCCTATCCTCTATCCTATCCTATCGTCTATCCTATCCTCTATCCTATCCTGTCCTCTATCCTATCCTATCCTCTATCCTATCATCTATCCTCAATCCTATCCTTTCCTGTATCCTATCCAATCCTCTATCCTATCCTGTCCTCTATCCTATCCTATCCTCTATCCTATCCTATCGTCTATCCTATCCTCTATCCTATCCTATCCTCTATCCTATCCTATCCTCTATCCTATCCTATCCTCTATCCTATCCTATCTTCTATCCTATCCTACCCTGTATCCTATCCAATCCTCTATCCTATCCTATCATCTATCCTCAATCCTATCCTTTCCTGTATCCTAGCCAATCCTCTATCCTATCCTATCCTCTATCCTATCCTATCCTGTATCCTATCCAATCCTCTATCCTATCCTATCATCTATCCTCAATCCTATCCTTTCCTGTATCCTAGCCAATCCTCTATCCTATCCTATCCTCTATCCTATCCTATCCTCTATCCTATCCTATCCTCTATCCTATCCTATCCTCTATCCTATCCTATCCTCTATCCTATCCTATCCTCTATCCTATCCTATCCTCTATCCTATCCTATCCTCTATCCTATCCTATCCTCTATCCTATCCTATGCTCTATCCTATCCAATCCTCTATCCTATCCTGTCCTCTATCCCATCCTATCCTCTATCCTATCCTATCCTCTATCCTATCCTATCGTATATCCTATCCTATCCTCTATTATATCCTATCTTCTATCCTATCCTATCCTGTATCCTATCCTATCTTCTATCCTATCCTATCCTCTATCCTATCAAATCCCCTATCCTATCCTCTATCCTATCCTATCCTGTATCCTATCCAATCCTCTATCCTATCCTATCATCTATCCTATCCTATTCTCTATCCTATCCTCTATCCTATCCTCTATTCTATCCTCTATCCTATCCTATCCTCTATCCTATCCTATCGTCTATCCTATCCTCTATCCTATCCTATCCTCTATCCTATTAAATCCCCTATCCTATCTTCTATCCTATCCTGTCCTCTATCCTATCCTATCCTCTATCCTATCCTATCCTCTATCCTATCCTATCCTCTATCCTATCCTATCGTCTATCCTATCCTCTAACCTATCCTATCCTCTATCCAATCCTATCCTCTATCCTATCCTATTCTCTATCCTATCCTATCCTCTATCCTATCCTATCTTCTATCGTATCCTATCCTGTATCCTATCCAATCCTCTATCCTATCCTCTATCCTATCATATCCTGTATCCTATCCAATCCTCTATCCTATCCAATCCTCTATCCTATCCTATTCTCTATCCTATCCTATCCTCTATCCTATCCTCTATCCTATCCTCTATCCTATCCTCTATCCTATCCTCTATCCTATCCTATCCTCTATCCTACCCTATCGTCTATCCTATCCTCTATAATATCCTATCCTCTATCCTATTCTATCCTCTATCCTATCCTATCCTGTATCCTATCCAATCCTCTATCCTATCCTGTCCTCTATCCTATCCTATCCTCTATCCTATCGTATCCTCTATCCTATCCTATCGTCTATCCTATCCTCTAACCTATCCTATCCTCTATCCTATCCTATCTTCTATCCTATCAAATCCCCTATCCTATCCTCTATCCTATCCTATCCTCTATCCTATCCTATCTTCTATCCTATCAAATCCCCTATCCTATCCTCTATCCTATCCTATCCTCTATCCTATCCTATCATCTATCCTCAATCCTATCCTTTCCTGTATCCTAGCCAATCCTCTATCCTATCCTATCCTCTATCCTATCCTATCCTCTATCCTATCCTATCCTCTATCATATCCTATCCTCTATCCTATCCTATCCTCTATCCTATCCTATCCTCTATCCTATCCTATCTTCTATCCTATCCTATCCTCTATCCTATCAAATCCCCTATCCTATCCTCTGTATTATCCTATCCTCTATCTTATCCTATCCTCTATCCTATCCTATCCTCTATCCTATCCTATCCTCTATCCTATCCTATCCTCTATCCTATCCTACCCTCTATCCTATCCTATCCTCTATCCTGTCCTATCGTCTATCCTATCCTCTATCCTATCCTATCCTTTATCCTATCCTATCCTATATCCTATCCTATCTTCTATCCTATCCAATCCTCTATCATATCAAATCCACTATCCTATCCTCTATCGTATCCTATCATCTATCCTCTATCCTAACCAATCCTCTATCCTATCCTCTATCCTATCCTCTATCCTATCCTCTATACTATCCTCTATCCTATCCTCTATCCTATACTCTATCCTATCATCTATCCTCAATCCTAGCCTTTCCTGTATCCTATCCAATCCTCTATCCTATCCTGTCCTCTATCCTATCCTATCCTCTATCATATCCTATCCTCTATCCTATCCTATCCTCTATCCTATCCTATCCTCTATCCTATCCTATCCTCTATTCTATCCTATACTCTATCCTATCCTATCGTCTATCCTATCCTATCCTCTATCCTATCCTCTATCCTATCCTCTATCCTATCCTCTATCCTATCCTATCCTCTATCCTATCCAATCCTCTATCATATCCTATCCTCTATCCTATAATATGATCTATCCTATCCTATCCTCTATCCAATCCTCTATCCTATCCTATCCTCTATTCTATCCTATCCTCTACCCTATCCTATCCTCTTTCCCATCCTATCCTCTATCCTATCCTATCCTATATCCTATCCTATCCTCTATCCTATCCTCTATCCTATCCTATCCTCTATCCTATCCTATCCTCTATCTTATCCTATCTTCTATCCTATCCTATCCTCTATCCTATCCTCTATCGTATCCTATCATCTATCCTCTATCCTATACAATCCTCTATCCTATCCTCTATCCTATCCTCTATACTATCCTCTATCCTATCTTCTATCCTATCCTATCCTCTATCCTATCGTATCGTCTATCCTATCCTCTATCCTATCCTATCCTCTATCCTATCCTATCCTCTATCCTATCATATCATCTATCCCATCCTATCCTCTATTGTATCCTATCCTCTATCCTATCCTATCCTCTATCCTATCCTATCCTCTATCCTATCCTATCCTCTATCCTATCCTATCGTCTATCCTATCCTCTATCCTATCCTATCCTCTATCCTATCCTATCCTGTATCCTATCCAATCCTCTATCCTATCCTATCATCTATCCTCAATCCTATTCTTTCCTGTATCCTAGCCAATCCTCTATCCTATCCTATCCTCTATCCTATCCTATCCTCTATCCTATCCTATCCTCTATCCTATCCTATCCTCTATCCTATCCTATCCTCCATCCTATCCTATGCTCTATCCTATCCAATCCTCTATCCTATCCTGTCCTCTATCCTATCCTATCCTCTATCCTATCCTATCCTCTATCCTATCCTATCGTATATCCTATCCACTATATTATCCTATCCTCTATCCTATCCTATCCTCTATCCTATCCTATCCTCTATCCTATCCTATCCTCTATCCTATCCTATCTTCTATCCTATCCTATCCTCTATCCTATCAAATCCCCTATCCTATCCTCTGTACTATCCTATCCTCTATCCTATCCTATCCTCTATCCTATCCAATCCTCTATCCTATCCTATCCTCTATCCTATCCTATCCTCTATCCTATCCTATCCTCTATCCTATCCTATCCTCTATTATATCCTATCTTCTATCCTATCCTATCCTGTATCCTATCCTATCTTCTATCCTATCCTATCCTCTATCCTATCAAATCCCCTATCCTATCCTCTATCCTATCCTATCCTGTATCCTATCCAATCCTCTATCCTATCCTATCATCTATCCTATCCTATTCTCTATCCTATCCTCTATCCTATCCTCTATCCTATCCTCTATCCTATCCTCTATCCTATCCTCTATCCTATCCTATCCTCTATCCTATCCTACCCTCTATCCTATCCTATCCTCTATCCTGTCCTATCGTCTATCCTATCCTCTATCCTATCCTATCCTTTATCCTATCCTATCCTATATCCTATCCTATCTTCTATCCTATCCAATCCTCTATCATATCAAATCCACTATCCTATCCTCTATCGTATCCTATCATCTATCCTCTATCCTAACCAATCCTCTATCCTATCCTCTATCCTATCCTCTATCCTATCCTCTATACTATCCTCTATCCTATCCTCTATCCTATACTCTATCCTATCATCTATCCTCAATCCTAGCCTTTCCTGTATCCTATCCAATCCTCTATCCTATCCTGTCCTCTATCCTATCCTATCCTCTATCATATCCTATCCTCTATCCTATCCTATCCTCTATCCTATCCTATCCTCTATCCTATCCTATCCTCTATTCTATCCTATACTCTATCCTATCCTATCGTCTATCCTATCCTATCCTCTATCCTATCCTCTATCCTATCCTCTATCCTATCCTCTATCCTATCCTATCCTCTATCCTATCCAATCCTCTATCATATCCTATCCTCTATCCTATAATATGATCTATCCTATCCTATCCTCTATCCAATCCTCTATCCTATCCTATCCTCTATTCTATCCTATCCTCTATCCTATCCTATCCTCTTTCCCATCCTATCCTCTATCCTATCCTATCCTATATCCTATCCTATCCTCTATCCTATCCTCTATCCTATCCTATCCTCTATCCTATCCTATCCTCTATCTTATCCTATCTTCTATCCTATCCTATCCTCTATCCTATCCTCTATCGTATCCTATCATCTATCCTCTATCCTATACAATCCTCTATCCTATCCTCTATCCTATCCTCTATACTATCCTCTATCCTATCTTCTATCCTATCCTATCCTCTATCCTATCGTATCGTCTATCCTATCCTCTATCCTATCCTATCCTCTATCCTATCCTATCCTCTATCCTATCATATCATCTATCCCATCCTATCCTCTATTGTATCCTATCCTCTATCCTATCCTATCCTCTATCCTATCCTATCCTCTATCCTATCCTATCCTCTATCCTATCCTATCGTCTATCCTATCCTCTATCCTATCCTATCCTCTATCCTATCCTATCCTGTATCCTATCCAATCCTCTATCCTATCCTATCATCTATCCTCAATCCTATTCTTTCCTGTATCCTAGCCAATCCTCTATCCTATCCTATCCTCTATCCTATCCTATCCTCTATCCTATCCTATCCTCTATCCTATCCTATCCTCTATCCTATCCTATCCTCCATCCTATCCTATGCTCTATCCTATCCAATCCTCTATCCTATCCTGTCCTCTATCCTATCCTATCCTCTATCCTATCCTATCCTCTATCCTATCCTATCGTATATCCTATCCACTATATTATCCTATCCTCTATCCTATCCTATCCTCTATCCTATCCTATCCTCTATCCTATCCTATCCTCTATCCTATCCTATCTTCTATCCTATCCTATCCTCTATCCTATCAAATCCCCTATCCTATCCTCTGTACTATCCTATCCTCTATCCTATCCTATCCTCTATCCTATCCAATCCTCTATCCTATCCTATCCTCTATCCTATCCTATCCTCTATCCTATCCTATCCTCTATCCTATCCTATCCTCTATTATATCCTATCTTCTATCCTATCCTATCCTGTATCCTATCCTATCTTCTATCCTATCCTATCCTCTATCCTATCAAATCCCCTATCCTATCCTCTATCCTATCCTATCCTGTATCCTATCCAATCCTCTATCCTATCCTATCATCTATCCTATCCTATTCTCTATCCTATCCTCTATCCTATCCTCTATCCTATCCTCTATCCTATCCTCTATCCTATCCTCTATCCTATCCTATCCTCTATCCTATCCTATCGTCTATCCTATCCTCTATCCTATCCTATCCTCTATCCTATTAAATCCCCTATCCTATCCTCTGTACTATCCTATCCTCTATCCTATCCTATCCTATATCCTATCCTATCCTCTATCCTATCCTATCCTCTATCCTATCCTATCCTCTATCCTATCCTATCTTCTATCCTATCCAATCCTGTATCCTATCCAATCCTCTATCCTATCCTATCATCTATCCTCAATCCTATCCTTTCCTGTATCCTAGCCAATCTTCTATCCTATCCTGTCCTCTATCCTATCCTATCCTCTATCCTATCCTATCCTCTATCCTATCCTATCCTCTATCCTATCCTTTCGTCTATCCTATCCTCTATCCTATCCTATCCTCTATCCTATCCTATCCTCTATCCTATCCTATCCTCTATCCTATCCTATCTTCTATCCTATCCTATCCTGTATCCTATCCAATCCTCTATCCTATCCTATCCTCTATCCCATCAAATCCCCTATCCTATCCTCTATCCTATCATATCCTGTATCCTATCCAATCCTCTATCCTATCCAATCCTCTATCCTATCCTATTCTCTATCCTATCCTATCCTCTATCCTATCCTCTATCCTATCCTCTATCCTATCCTATCCTCTATCCTATCCTATCGTCTATCCTATCCTCTATCCTATCCTATCCTCTATCCTATCATATCCTCTATCCTATCCTATCCTGTATCCTATCCAATCCTCTATCCTATCCTGTCCTCTATCCTATCCTATCCTCTATTATATCCTATCTTCTATCCTATCCTATCCTGTATCCTATCCTATCTTCTATCCTATCCTATCCTCTATCCTATCAAATCCCCTATCCTATCCTCTATCCTATCCTATCCTGTATCCTATCCAATCCTCTATCCTATCCTATCATCTATCCTATCCTATTCTCTATCCTATCCTCTATCCTATCCTCTATCCTATCCTCTATCCTATCCTCTATCCTATCCTATCCTCTATCCTATCCTATCGTCTATCCTATCCTCTATCCTATCCTATCCTCTATCCTATTAAATCCCCTATCCTATCCTCTGTACTATCCTATCCTCTATCCTATCCTACCCTATATCCTATCCTATCCTCTATCCTATCCTATCCTCTATCCTATCCTATCCTCTATCCTATCCTATCTTCTATCCTATCCAATCCTGTATCCTATCCAATCCTCTATCCTATCCTATCCTCTATCCTATCCTATCCTCTATCCTATCCTATCCCCTATCCTCTATCCTATCCTATCCTCTATCCTATCCTATCCTCTATCCTATCCTATCCTCTATCCTATCCTATCCTCTATCCTATCCTATGCTCTATCCTATCCAATCCTCTATCCTATCCTGTCCTCTATCCTATCCTATCCTCTATCCTATCCTATCCTCTATCCTATCCTATCCTCTATCCTATCCTATGCTCTATCCTATCCAATCCTCTATCCTATCCTGTCCTCTATCCTATCCTATCCTCTATCCTATCCTATCCTCTATCCTATCCTATCGTATATCCTATCCTATCCTCTATTATATCCTATCTTCTATCCTATCCTATCCTGTATCCTATCCTATCTTCTATCCTATCCTATCCTCTATCCTATCGTATCGTCTATCCTATCCTCTATCCTATCCTATCCTCTATCCTATCCTATCCTCTATCCTATCCTATCGTCTATCCTATCCTCTATCCTATCCTATCCTCTATCCTATCCTATCTTCTATCCTATCCTATCCTCTATCCTATCCTCTATCGTATCCTATCATCTATCCTCTATCCTATCCAATCCTCTATCCTATCCTCTATCCTATCCTCTATCCTATCCTCTATCCTATCCTCCTATCCTATCCTATCCTCTATCCTATCCTATCGTCTATCCTATCCTCTATCCTATCCTATCCTCTATCTTATCATATCCTCTATCCTATCCTATCCTGTATCCTATCCAATCCTCTATCCTATCCTGTCCTCTATCCTATCCTATCCTCTATTATATCCTATCTTCTATCCTATCCTATCCTGTATCCTATCCTATCTTCTATCCTATCCTATCCTCTATCCTATCAAATCCCCTATCCTATCCTCTATCCTATCCTATCCTGTATCCTATCCAATCCTCTATCCTATCCTATCATCTATCCTATCCTATTCTCTATCCTATCCTCTATCCTATCCTCTATCCTATCCTATCCTCTATCCTATCCTATCGTCTATCCTATCCTCTATCCTATCCTATCCTCTATCCTATTAAATCCCCTATCCTATCCTCTGTACTATCCTATCCTCTATCCTATCCTATCCTATATCCTATCCTATCCTCTATCCTATCCTATCCTCTATCCTATCCTATCCTCTATCCTATCCTATCTTCTATCCTATCCAATCCTGTATCCTATCCAATCCTCTATCCTATCCTATCCTCTATCCTATCCTATCCTCTATCCTATCCTATCCTCTATCCTATCCTATCCTCTATCCTATCCTATCCTCTATCCTATCCTATCCTCTATCCTATCCTATCCTCTATCCTATCCTATGCTCTATCCTATCCAATCCTCTATCCTAACCTGTATCCTATCCAATCCTCTATCCTATCCTATCATCTATCCTATCCTATTCTCTATCCTATCCTCTATCCTATCCTCTATCCTATCCTATCCTCTATCCTATCCTATCGTCTATCCTATCCTCTATCCTATCCTATCCTCTATCCTATTAAATCCCCTATCCTATCCTCTGTACTATCCTATCCTCTATCCTATCCTACCCTATATCCTATCCTATCCTCTATCCTATCCTATCCTCTATCCTATCCTATCCTCTATCCTATCCTATCTTCTATCCTATCCAATCCTGTATCCTATCCAATCCTCTATCCTATCCTATCCTCTATCCTATCCTATCCTCTATCCTATCCTATCCTCTATCCTATCCTATCCTCTATCCTATCCTCTATTCTATCCTCTATCCTATCCTATCGTCTATCCTATCCTCTATCCTATCCTATCCTCTATCCTATTAAATCCCCTATCCTATCCTCTGTACTATCCTATCCTCTATCCTATCCTATCCTATATCCTATCCTATCCTCTATCCTATCCTATCCTCTATCCTATCCTATCCTCTATCCTATCCTATCTTCTATCCTATCCAATCCTGTATCCTATCCAATCCTCTATCCTATCCTATCATCTATCCTCAATCCTATCCTTTCCTGTATCCTAGCCAATCTTCTATCCTATCCTGTCCTCTAACCTATCCTATCCTCTATCCTATCCTATCCTCTATCCTATCCTATCCTCTATCCTATCCTTTCGTCTATCCTATCCTCTATCCTATCCTATCCTCTATCCTACCCTATCTTCTATCCTATCCAATCCTGTATCCTAACCAATCCTCTATCCTATCCTATCATCTATCCTCAATCCTATCCTTTCCTGTATCCTAGCCAATCTTCTATCCTATCCTGTCCTCTATCCTATCCTATCCTCTTTCCTATCCTATCCTCTATCCTATCCTATCCTATATCCTATCCTATCCTGTATCCTATCCTCTATCCTATCCTATCCTCTATCCTATCCTATCCTCTATCCTATCCTATCTTCTATCCTATCCTATCCTCTATCCTATCCTCTATCGTATCCTATCATCTATCCTCTATCCTATCCAATCCTCTATCCTATCCTCTATCCTATCCTCTATCCTATCCTCTATCCTATCTTCTATCCTATCCTATCCTCTATCCTATCGTATCGTCTATCCTATCCTCTATCCTATCCTATCCTCTATCCTATCCTATCCTCTATCCTATCCTATCCTCTATCCTATCCTATCCTCTATCCTATCCTCTATCCTATCCTCTATCCTATCCTCTATCCTATCCTCTATCCTATCCTCTATCCTATCCTATCCTCTATCCTATCCTATCGTCTATCCTATCCTCTATCCTATCCTGTCCTCTATCCTATCCTATCCTCTATCCTATCGTATCCTCTATCCTATCCTATCGTCTATCCTATCCTCTAACCTATCCTATCCTCTATCCTATCCTATCTTCTATCCTATCAAATCCCCTATCCTATCCTCTATCCTATCCTATCCTCTATCCTATCCTATCATCTATCCTCAATCCTATCCTTTCCTGTATCCTAGCCAATCCTCTATCCTATCCTATCCTCTATCCTATCCTATCCTCTATCCTATCCTATCCTCTATCATATCCTATCCTCTATCCTATCCTATCCTCTATCCTATCCTATCTTCTATCCTATCCTATCCTCTATCCTATCAAATCCACTATCCTATCCTCTGTACTATCCTATCCTCTATCTTATCCTATCCTCTATCCTATCCTATCCTCTATCCTATCCTATCCTCTATCCTATCCTATCCTCTATCCTACCCTACCCTCTATCCTATCCTATCCTCTATCCTATCCTATCCTCTATCCTATCCTTTCGTCTATCCTATCCTCTATCCTATCCTATCCTCTATCCTATCCTATCTTCTATCCTATCCAATCCTGTATCCTAACCAATCCTCTATCCTATCCTATCATCTATCCTCAATCCTATCCTTTCCTGTATCCTAGCCAATCCTCTATCCTATCCTATCATCTATCCTCAATCCTATCCTATCCTCTATCCTATCCTGTCCTCTATCCTATCCTATCCTCTTTCCTATCCTATCCTCTATCCTATCCTATCCTATATCCTATCCTATCCTGTATCCTATCCTCTATCCTATCCTATCCTCTATCCTATCCTATCCTCTATCCTATCCTATCCTCTATCCTATCCTATCTTCTATCCTATCCTATCCTCTATCCTATCCTCTATCGTATCCTATCATCTATCCTCTATCCTATCCAATCCTCTATCCTATCCTCTATCCTATCCTCTATCCTATCCTCTATCCTATCTTCTATCCTATCCTATCCTCTATCCTATCGTATCGTCTATCCTATCCTCTATCCTATCCTATCCTCTATCCTATCCTCTATCCTATCCTCTATCCTATCCTATCCTATCCTCTATCCTATCCTCTATCCTATCCTCTATCCTATCCTCTAGCCTATCCTCTATCCTATCCTATCCTCTATCCTATCCTCTAACCTATCCTATCCTCTATCCTATCCTATCTTCTATCCTATCAAATCCCCTATCCTATCCTCTATCCTATCCTATCCTCTATCCTATCCTATCATCTATCCTCAATCCTATCCTTTCCTGTATCCTAGCCAATCCTCTATCCTATCCTATCCTCTATCCTATCCTATCCTCTATCCTATCCTATCCTCTATCATATCCTATCCTCTATCCTATCCTATCCTCTATCCTATCCTATCTTCTATCCTATCCTATCCTCTATCCTATCAAATCCACTATCCTATCCTCTGTACTATCCTATCCTCTATCTTATCCTATCCTCTATCCTATCCTATCCTCTATCCTATCCTATCCTCTATCCTATCCTATCCTCTATCCTACCCTACCCTCTATCCTATCCTATCCTCTATCCTATCCTATCCTCTATCCTATCCTTTCGTCTATCCTATCCTCTATCCTATCCTATCCTCTATCCTATCCTATCTTCTATCCTATCCAATCCTGTATCCTAACCAATCCTCTATCCTATCCTATCATCTATCCTCAATCCTATCCTTTCCTGTATCCTAGCCAATCCTCTATCCTATCCTATCATCTATCCTCAATCCTATCCTATCCTCTATCCTATCCTGTCCTCTATCCTATCCTATCCTCTTTCCTATCCTATCCTCTATCCTATCCTATCCTATATCCTATCCTATCCTGTATCCTATCCTCTATCCTATCCTATCCTCTATCCTATCCTATCCTCTATCCTATCCTATCCTCTATCCTATCCTATCTTCTATCCTATCCTATCCTCTATCCTATCCTCTATCGTATCCTATCATCTATCCTCTATCCTATCCAATCCTCTATCCTATCCTCTATCCTATCCTCTATCCTATCCTCTATCCTATCTTCTATCCTATCCTATCCTCTATCCTATCGTATCGTCTATCCTATCCTCTATCCTATCCTATCCTCTATCCTCTCCACTATCCTATCCTCTATCCTATCCTATCCTATCCTCTATCCTATCCTCTATCCTATCCTCTATCCTATCCTCTATCCTATCCTCTATCCTATCCTCTATCCTATCCTCTATCCTATCCTCTATCCTATCCTCTATCCTATCCTATCGTCTATCCTATCCTCTATCCTATCCTGTCCTCTATCCTATCCTATCCTCTATCCTATCGTATCCTCTATCCTATCCTATCGTCTATCCTATCCTCTAACCTATCCTATCCTCTATCCTATCCTATCTTCTATCCTATCAAATCCCCTATCCTATCCTCTATCCTACCCTATCCTCTATCCTATCCTATCATCTATCCTCAATCCTATCCTTTCCTGTATCCTAGCCAATCCTCTATCCTATCCTATCCTCTATCCTATCCTATCCTCTATCCTATCCTATCCTCTATCCTATCCTATCCTCTATCCTATCCTATCCTCTATCCTATCCTCTCCTCTATCCTATCCAATCCTCTATCCTATCCTATCGTCTATCCTATCCTCTATCCTATCCTATCCTCTATCCTATCCTATCCTCTATCCTATCCTATCCTCTATCCTATCCTATCCTCTATCCTATCCTATCTTCTATCCTATCCTATCCTGTATCCTATCCAATCCTCTATCCTATCCTATCATCTATCCTCAATCCTACCCTTTCCTGTATCCTAGCCAATCCTCTATCCTATCCTATCCTCTATCCTATCCTATCCTGTATCCTATCCAATCCTCTATCCTATCCTATCCTCTATCCTATCCTATCCTCTATCCTATCCTATGCTCTATCCTATCCAATCCTCTATCCTATCCTATCCTGTATCCTATCCTATCTTCTATCCTATCCTATCCTCTATCCTATCAAATCCCCTATCCTATCCTCTATCCTATCCTATCCTGTATCCTATCCAATCCTCTATCCTATCCTATCATCTATCCTATCCTATTCTCTATCCTATCCTCTATCCTATCCTCTATCCTATCATCTATCCTATCCTCTATCCTATCCTATCCTCTATCCTATCCTATCGTCTATCCTATCCTATCCTCTATCCTATCCTATCGTCTATCCTATCCTCTATCCTATTAAATCCCCTATCCTATCCTCTGTACTATCCTATCCTCTATCCTATCCTATCCTATATCCTATCCTATCCTCTATCCTATCCTATCCTCTATCCTATCCTATCTTCTATCCTATCCAATCCTGTATCCTATCCAATCCTCTATCCTATCCTATCATCTATCCTCAATCCTATCCTTTCCTGTATCCTAGCCAATCTTCTATCCTATCGTGTCCTCTATCCTATCCTATAATCTATCCTATCCTATCCTCTATCCTATCCTATCCTCATCCTATCCTATCCTCTATCCTATCCTATCTTCTATCCTATCCTATCCTCTATCCTATCCAATCCTCTATCCTATCCTATCCTCTATCCCATCCTGTCCTCTATCCTATCCTATCCTCTATCCTATCGTATCCTCTATCCTATCCTATCGTCTATCCTATCCTCTAACCTATCCTATCCTCTATCCTATCCTATCTTCTATCCTATCAAATCCCTTATCCTATCCTCTATCCTATCCTATCCTCTATCCTATCCTATCATCTATCCTCAATCCTATCCTTTCCTGTATCCTAGCCAATCCTCTATCCTATCCTATCCTCTATCCTATCCTATCCTCTATCCTATCCTATCCTCTATCATATCCTTTCCTCTATCCTATCCTATCCTCTATCCTATCCTATCCTCTATCCTATCCTATCTTCTATCCTATCCTATCCTCTATCCTATCAAATCCCCTATCCTATCCTCTGTACTATCCTATACTCTATCCTATCCTATCCTCTATCCTATCCTATTCTCTATCCTATCCTATCATCTATCCTATCCTATCCTCTTTCCTATCCTATCCTCTATCCTATCCTATCCTCTATCCTATCCTATCCTCTATCCTATCCTATCGTCTATCCTATCCTATCCTCTATCCTATCCTCTATCCTATCCTATCCCTATCCTATCCTATCCTCTATCCTATCCTATCTTCTATCCTATCCTATCCTCTATCCTATCAAATCCCCTATCCTATCCTCTGTACTATCCTATACTCTATCCTATCCTATCCTCTATCCTATCCTATCCTCTATCCTATTTAATCCTCTATCCTATCCTATCATCTATCCTCAATCCTATCCTTTCCTGTATCCTAGCCAATCCTCTATCCTATCCTATCCACTATCCTATCCTATCCTCTATCCTATCCTATCCTCTATCCTATCCTATCATCTATCCTATCCTATCCTCTATCCTATCCTATCCTCTATCCTATCCTATCCTCTATCCTATCCTATCCTCTATCCTATCCTATCCTCTATCCTATCCTATCGTCTATCCTATCCTATCCTCTATCCTATCCTCTATCCTATCCTCTATCCTATCCTAACCTCTATCCTATCCTATCCTCTATCCTATCCTATCCTCTATCCTATCCTATCCTCTAACCTATCCTATCCTCAATCCTATCCTATCCTCTAACCTATCCTATCTTCTATCCTATCCTATCCTCTATCCTATCCTATCCTCTATCCTATCCTATACTCTATCCTATCCTATCCTCTATCCTATCCTATGCTCTATCCTATCCAATCCTCTATCCTATCCTGTCCTCTATCCTATCCTATCCTCTATCCTATCCTATCCTCTATCCTATCCTATCCTCTATCCTATCCTATGCTCTATCCTATCCAATCCTCTATCCTAGCCTATCCTCTACCCTATCATATCCTCTATCCTATAATATGATCTATCCTATCCTATCCTCTATCCAATCCTCTATCCTATCCTTTCCTCTATCCTATCCTATCCTCTATCCTATCCTATCCTCTATCCTATCCTATCCTCTATCCTATCCTATCCTCTATCCTATCCTATCCTCTATCCTATCCTATCCTCTATCCTATCCTATCGTCTATCCTATCCTATCCTCTATCCTATCCTCTATCCTATCCTATCCCTATCCTATCCTATCCTCTATCATATCCTATCCTCTATCTTATCCTATCCTGTATCCTATCCAATCCTCTATCCTATCCTATCATCTATCCTCAATCCTATCCTTTCCTGTATCCTAGCCAATCCTCTATCCTATCCTATCCTCTATCCTATCCTATCCTCCATCCTATCCTATCCTCTATCCTATCCTATCCTCTATCCTATCCTATCCTCTATCCTATCCTATCCTCTATCCTATCCTATCGTCTATCCTATCCTATCCTCTATCCTATCCTCTATCCTATCCTATCCCTATCCTATCCTATCCTCTATCATATCCTATCCTCTATCCTATCCTATCCTGTATCCTATCCAATCCTCTATCCTATCCTATCATCTATCCTCTATCCTATCCTATTCCTATCCTATCCTATCCTCTATCATATCCTATCCTCTATCCTATCCTATCCTCTATCCTATCCTATCCTCTATCCTATCCTATCTTCTATCCTATCCTATCCTCTATCCTATCAAATCCCCTATCCTATCCTCTGTACTATCCTATACTCTATCCTATCCTATCCTCTATCCTATCCTATCCTCTATCCTATCCTATCCTCTATCCTATCCTATCTTCTATCCTATCCTATCCTCTATCCTATCAAATCCCCTATCCTATCCTCTGTACTATCCTATACTCTATCCTATCCTATCCTCTATCCTATTCTATCCTCTATCCTATCCTATCCGCTATCCTATCCTATCCTCTATCCTATCCTATCCTCTGTCCTATCCTATCCTCTATCCTATCCTATCCTCTATCCTATCAGATCGTCTATCCTATCCTATCCTCTATCCTATCCTCTATCCTATCCTATCCTCTATCCTATCCAATCCTCTATCCTAGCCTATCCTCTACCCTATCATATCCTCTATCCTATAATATCCTCTATCCTATCCTATCCTCTATCCAATCCTCTATCCTATCCTATCCTCTATTCTATCCTATCCTCTATCCTATCATATCCTCTATCCTATCCTATCCTCTATCCTATCCTATCCTCTATCCTATCCTAACCTCTATCCTATCCTATCCTCTATCCTATCCTATCCTCTATCCTATCCTATCCTCTAACCTATCCTATCTTCTATCCTATCCTATCCTCTATCCTATCCTATCCTCTATCCTATCCTATCCTCTATCCTATCCTATCCTCTATCCTATCCTGTGCTCTATCCTATCCAATCCTCTATCCTATCCTATCCTCTATCCTATCCTATCCTCTATCCTATCCTATCCTCTATCCTATCCTATCTTCTATCCTATCCAATCCTGTATCCTATCCAATCCTCTATCCTATCCTATCATCTATCCTCAATCCTATCCTTTCCTGTATCCTAGCCAATCTTCTATCCTATCCTGTCCTCTATCCTATCCTATCCTCTATCCTATCCTATCCTCTGTCCTATCCTATCCTCTATCCTATCCTATCCTCTATCCTATCCTATCTTCTATCCTATCCTATCCTGTATCCTATCCAATCCTCTATCCTATCCTATCCTCTATCCCATCAAATCCCCTATCCTATCCTCTATCCTATCATATCCTGTATCCTATCCAATCCTCTATCGTATCCAATCCTCTATCCTATCCTATTCTCTATCCTATCCTATCCTCTATCCTATCCTCTATCCTATCCTCTATCCTATCCTCTATCCTATCCTCTATCCTATCCTATCCTCTATCCTATCCTATCGTCTATCCTATCCTCTATCCTATCCTATCCTCTATCCTATCCTATCCTCTATCCTATCCTATCCTCTATCCTATCCTATCCTGTATCCTATCCAATCCTCTATCCTATCCTGTCCTCTATCCTATCCTATCCTCTATCCTATCGTATCCTCTATCCTATCCTATCGTCTATCCTATCCTCTAACCTATCCTATCCTCTATCCTATCCTATCTTCTATCCTATCAAATCCCCTATCCTATCCTCTATCCTATCCTATCCTCTATCCTATCCGACCATCTATTCTCAATCCTATCCTTTCCTGTATCCTAGCCAATCCTCTATCCTATCCTATCCTCTATCCTATCCTATCCTCTATCCTATCCTATCCTCTATCCTATCCTATCCTCTATCCTATCCTATCCTCTATCCTATCCTATCCTCTATCCTATCCTATCCTCTATCCTATCCTATCCTCTATCCTATCCTATCCTCTATCCTATCCTATCCTCTATCATATCCTATCCTCTATCCTATCCTATCCTCTATCCTATCCTATCCTCTATCCTATCCTATCCTCTATCCTATCCTATCCTCTATCCTATCCTATCCTCTATCCTATCAGATCGTCTATCCTATCCTATCCTCTATCCTATCCTATCCTCTATCCTATCCTCTATCCTATCCTATCCTCTATCCTATCCAATCCTCTATCCTAGCCTATCCTCTACCCTATCATATCCTCTATCCTATAATATCCTCTATCCTATCCTATCCTCTATCCAATCCTCTATCCTATCCTATCCTCTATTCTATCCTATCCTCTATCCTATCATATCCTCTATCCTATCCTATCCTCTATCCTATCCTATCCTCTATCCTATCCTATCCTCTATCCTATCCTATCCTCTATCCTATCCTATCCTCCATCCTATCCTATCTTCTATCCTATCCTCTGTACTATCCTATACTCTATCCTATCCTATCCTCTATCCTATCCTATCCTCTATCCTATCCTATCCTCTATCCTATCCTATCCTCTATCCTATCCTATCCTCTATCCTATCCTATCCTCTATCCTATCCTATCCTCTATCCTATCCTATCCTCTATCCTATCAGATCGTCTATCCTATCCTATCCTCTACCCTATCCTCTATCCTATCCTATCCTCTATCCTATCAGATCGTCTATCCTATCCTATCCTCTATCCTATCCTCTATCCTATCCTATCCTCTATCCTATCCTCTATCCTATCCTATCCTCTATCCTATCCAATCCTCTATCCTATCCTATCGTCTATCCTATCCTATCCTCTATCCTATCCTCTATCCTATCCTATCCCTATCCTATCCTATCCTCTATCATATCCTATCCTCTATCCTATCCTATGCTTTATCCTATCCAATCCTCTATCCTATCCTGTCCTCTATCCTATCCTATCCTCTATCCTATCCTATCTTCTATCCTATCCTATCCTCTATCCTATCAAATCCCCTATCCTATCCTCTGTACTATCCTATACTCTATCCTATCCTATCCTCTATCCTATCCTATCCTCTATCCTATCCTATCCTCTATCCTATCCTATCCTCTATCCTATCCTATCCTCTATCCTATCCTATCCTCTATCCTATCCTATCCTCTATCCTATCCTATCCTCTATCCTATCCTATCCTCTATCCTATCCTATCCTCTATCCTATCCTATCCTCTATCCTATCCTATCCTCTATCCTATCCTATCCTCTATCCTATCAGATCGTCTATCCTATCCTATCCTCTATCCTATCCTATCCTCTATCCTATCCTATCCTCTATCCTATCCTATCCTCTATCCTATCCAATCCTCTATCCTAGCCTATCCTCTACCCTATCATACCCTCTATCCTATAATATCCTCTATCCTATCCTATCCTCTATCCAATCCTCTATCCTATCCTATCCTCTATTCTATCCTATCCTCTATCCTATCATATCCTCTATCCTATCCTATCCTCTATCCTATCCTATCCTCTATCCTATCCTATCCTCTATCCTATCCTATCCTCTATCCTATCCTATCCTCTATCCTATCCTATCTTCTATCCTATCCTCTGTACTATCCTATACTCTATCCTATCCTATCCTCTATCCTATCCTATCCTCTATCCTATCCTATCCTCTATCCTATCCTATCCTCTATCCTATCCTATCCTCTATCCTATCCTATCCTCTATCCTATCCTATCCTCTATCCTATCCTATCCTCTATCCTATCCTATCCTCTATCCTATCCTATCCTCTATCCTATCCTATCGTCTATCCTATCCTCTATCCTATCCTATCCTGTATCCTATCCAATCCTCTATCCTATGCTATCATCTATCCTCAATCCTATCCTATCCTCTATCCTATCCTATCCTTTATCCTATCCTATCTTCTATCCTATCCTATCCTCTATCCTATCCTATCCTCTATCCTATCCTATCCTCTATCCTATCCTATCCTCTATCCTATCCTATCCTCTATCCTATCCTATCCTCTATCCTATCCTATCCTCTATCCTATCCTATCCTCTATCCTATCCTATCCTCTATCCTATCAGATCGTCTATCCTATCCTATCCTCTACCCTATCCTCTATCCTATCCTATCCTCTATCCTATCAGATCGTCTATCCTATCCTATCCTCTATCCTATCCTCTATCCTATCCTATCCTCTATCCTATCCTCTATCCTATCCTATCCTCTATCCTATCCAATCCTCTATCCTATCCTATCGTCTATCCTATCCTATCCTCTATCCTATCCTCTATCCTATCCTATCCCTATCCTATCCTATCCTCTATCATATCCTATCCTCTATCCTATCCTATGCTCTATCCTATCCAATCCTCTATCCTATCCTGTCCTCTATCCTATCCTATCCTCTATCCTATTATATCCTCTATCCTATCCTATCCTCTATCCTATCCTATGCTCTATCCTATCCAATCCTCTATCCTAGCCTATCCTCTACCCTATCATATCCTCTATCCTATAATATGATCTATCCTATCCTATCCTCTATCCTATCCTATCCTCTATCCTATCCTATCCTCTATCCTATCCTATCCTCTATCCTATCCTATCGTCTATCCTATCCTCTATCCTATCCTATCCTGTATCCTATCCAATCCTCTATCCTATGCTATCTATCCTCAATCCTATCCTATCCTCTATCCTATCCTATCCTCTATCCTATCCTATCCTCTATCCTATCCTATCCTCTATCCTATCCTATCCTCTATCCTATCCTATCGTCTATCCTATCCTATCCTCTATCCTATCCTCTATCCTATACTCTATCCTATCCTATCCCTATCCTATCCTATCCTCTATCATATCCTATCCTCTATCCTATCCTATCCTCTATCCTATCCTATCCTCTATCCTATCCTATCTTCTATCCTATCCTATCCTCTATCCTATCAAATCCCCTATCCTATCCTCTGTACTATCCTATACTCTATCCTATCCTATCCTCTATCCTATCCTATCCTCTATCCTATCCTATCCTCTATCCTATCCTATCCTCTATCCTATCCTATCCTCTATCCTATCCTATCCTCTATCCTATCCTATCCTCTATCCTATCCTATCCTCTATCCTATCCTATCCTCTATCCTATCAGATCGTCTATCCTATCCTATCCTCTATCCTATCCTATCCTCTATCCTATCCTCTATCCTATCATATCCTCTATCCTATCCTATCCTCTATCCTATCCTATCCTCTATCCTATCCTATCGTCTATCCTATCCTATCCTCTATCCTATCCTCTATCCTATCCTATCCCTATCCTATCCTATCCTCTATCATATCCTATCCTCTATCCTATCCTATCCTCTATCCTATCCCATCCTCTATCCTATCCTATCTTCTATCCTATCCTCTGTACTATCCTATACTCTATCCTATCCTATCCTCTATCCTATCCTATCCTCTATCCTATCCTATCCTCTATGCTATCCTATCCTCTATCCTATCCTATCCTCTATCCTATCCTATCCTCTATCCTATCCTATCCTCTATCCTATCCTATCCTCTATCCTATCCTATCCTCTATCCTATCCTATCCTCTATCCTATCCTATCCTCTATCCTATCCTATCCTCTATCCTATCCTATCCTCTATCCTATCAGATCGTCTATCCTATCCTATCCTCTATCCTATCCTATCCTCTATCCTATCCAATCCTCTATCCTAGCCTATCCTCTACCCTATCATATCCTCTATCCTATAATATCCTCTATCCTATCCTATCCTCTATCCTATCCTATCCTCTATCCTATCCTATCCTCTATCCTATCCTATCCTCTATCCTATCCTATCCTCTATCCTATCCTATCCTCTATCCTATCCTATGCTCTATCCTATCCAATCCTCTATCCTATCCTGTCCTGTATCCTATCCTATCCTCTATCCTATCCTATCCTCTATCCTATCCTATCCTCTATCCTATCCTATGCTCTATCCTATCCAATCCTCTATCCTAGCCTATCCTCTACCCTATCATATCCTCTATCCTATAGTATGATCTATCCTATCCTATCCTCTATCCAATCCTATCCTCTATCCTATCCTATCCTCTATCCTATCCTATCCTCTATCCTATCCTATCCTCTATCCTATCCTATCCTCTATCCTATCCTATCGTCTATCCTATCCTCTATCCTATCCTATCCTGTATCCTATCCAATCCTCTATCCTATGCTATAATCTATCCTCAATCCTATCCTATCCTCTATCCTATCCTATCCTCTATCCTATCCTATCCTCTATCCTATCCTATCCTCTATCCTATCCTATCCTCTATCCTATCCTATCCTCTATCCTATCCTATCCTCTATCCTATCCTATCCTCTATCCTATCCTATCCTCTATCCTATCCTATCCTCTATCCTATCCTATCCTCTATCCTATCCTATCGTCTATCCTATCCTATCCTCTATCCTATCCTATCCTCTATCCTATCAGATCGTCTATCCTATCCTATCCTCTATCCTATCCTATCCTCTATCCTATCCTCTATCCTATCCTATCCTCTATCCTATCCAATCCTCTATCCTAGCCTATCCTCTACCCTATCATATCCTCTATCCTATAATATCCTCTATCCTATCCTATCCTCTATCCAATCCTCTATCCTATCCTATCCTCTATTCTATCCTATCCTCTATCCTATCATATCCTCTATCCTATCCTATCCTCTATCCTATCCTATCCTCTATCCTATCCTATCCTCTATCCTATCCTATCCTATCCTCTATCCTATCCTATCCTCTATCCTATCCTATCTTCTATCCTATCCTCTGTACTATCCTATACTCTATCCTATCCTGTCCTCTATCCTATCCTATCCTCTATCCTATCCTATCCTCTATCCTATCCTATCCTCTATCCTATCCTATCCTCTATCCTATCCTATCCTCTATCCTATCCTATCCTCTATCCTATCCTATCCTCTATCCTATCCTATCCTCTATCCTATCAGATCGTCTATCCTATCCTATCCTCTACCCTATCCTCTATCCTATCCTATCCTCTATCCTATCAGATCGTCTATCCTATCCTATCCTCTATCCTATCCTCTATCCTATCCTATCCTCTATCCTATCCTCTATCCTATCCTATCCTCTATCCTATCCAATCCTCTATCCTATCCTATCGTCTATCCTATCCTATCCTCTATCCTATCCTCTATCCTATCCTATCCCTATCCTATCCTATCCTCTATCATATCCTATCCTCTATCCTATCCTATGCTCTATCCTATCCAATCCTCTATCCTATCCTGTCCTCTATCCTATCCTATCCTCTATCCTATTATATCCTCTATCCTATCCTATCCTCTATCCTATCCTATGCTCTATCCTATCCAATCCTCTATCCTAGCCTATCCTCTACCCTATCATATCCTCTATCCTATAATATGATCTATCCTATCCTATCCTCTATCCTATCCTATCCTCTATCCTATCCTATCCTCTATCCTATCCTATCCTCTATCCTATCCTATCGTCTATCCTATCCTCTATCCTATCCTATCCTGTATCCTATCCAATCCTCTATCCTATGCTATCTATCCTCAATCCTATCCTATCCTCTATCCTATCCTATCCTCTATCCTATCCTATCCTCTATCCTATCCTATCCTCTATCCTATCCTATCCTCTATCCTATCCTATCCTCTATCCTATCCTATCGTCTATCCTATCCTATCCTCTATCCTATCCTCTATCCTATACTCTATCCTATCCTATCCCTATCCTATCCTATCCTCTATCATATCCTATCCTCTATCCTATCCTATCCTCTATCCTATCCTATCCTCTATCCTATCCTATCTTCTATCCTATCCTATCCTCTATCCTATCAAATCCCCTATCCTATCCTCTGTACTATCCTATACTCTATCCTATCCTATTATCTATCCTATCCTATCCTCTATCCTATCCTATCCTCTATCCTATCCTATCCTCTATCCTGTCCTATCCTCTATCCTATCCTATCCTCTATCCTATCCTATCCTCTATCCTATCCTATCCTCTATCCTATCAGATCGTCTATCCTATCCTATCCTCTATCCTATCCTATCCTCTATCCTATCCTCTATCCTATCATATCCTCTATCCTATCCTATCCTCTATCCTATCCTATCCTCTATCCTATCCTATCCTCTATCCTATCCTATCCTCTATCCTATCCTATCCTCTATCCTATCCTATCTTCTATCCTATCCTCTGTACTATCCTATACTCTATCATATCCTATCCTCTATCCTATCCTATCCTCTATCCTATCCTATCCTCTATCCTATCCTATCCTCTATCCTATCCTATCCTCTATCCTATCCTATCCTCTATCCTATCCTATCCTCTATCCTATCCTATCCTCTATCCTATCCTATCCTCTATCCTATCCTATCCTCTATCCTATCAGATCGTCTATCCTATCCTATCCTCTACCCTATCCTCTATCCTATCCTATCCTCTATCCTATCAGATCGTCTATCCTATCCTATCCTCTATCCTATCCTCTATCCTATCCTATCCTCTATCCTATCCTCTATCCTATCCTATCCTCTATCCTATCCAATCCTCTATCCTATCCTATCGTCTATCCTATCCTATCTTCTATCCTATCCTCTATCCTATCCTATTCTCTATCCTATCCAATCCTCTATCCTATCCTATCATCTATCCTCAATCCTATCCTTTCCTGTATCCTAGCCAATCCTCTATCCTATCCTATCCTCTATCCTATCCTATCCTCTATCCTATCCTATCCTCTATCCTATCCTATCCTCTATCCTATCCTATCCTCTATCCTATCCTATCGTCTATCCTATCCTATCCTATCCTATCCTATCCTCTATCCTATCCTATCCTCTATCCTATCCTATCCTCTATCCTATCCTATCGTCTATCCTATCCTATCCTCTATCCTATCCTCTATCCTATCCTATCCCTATCCTATCCTATCCTCTATCATATCCTATCCTCTATCCTATCCTATCCTCTATCCTATCCCATCCTCTATCCTATCCTATCTTCTATCCTATCCTCTGTACTATCCTATACTCTATCCTATCCTATCCTCTATCCTATCCTATCCTCTATCCTATCCTATCCTCTATCCTATCCTATCCTCTATCCTATCCTATCCTCTATCCTATCCTATCCTCTATCCTATCCTATCCTCTATCCTATCCTATCCTCTATCCTATCCTATCCTCTATCCTATCCTATCCTCTATCCTATCCTATCCTCTATCCTATCCTATCCTCTATCCTATCCTATCCTCTATCCTATCCTATCCTCTATCCTATCCTATCCTCTATCCTATCCTATCCTCTATCCTATCCTATCCTCTATCCTATCCAATCCTCTATCCTAGCCTATCCTCTACCCTATCGTATCCTCTATCCTATAATATCCTCTATCCTATCCTATCCTCTATCCTATCCTATCCTCTATCCTATCCTATCCTCTATCTTATCCTATCCTCTAACCTATCCTATCTTCTATCCTATCCTATCCTCTATCCTATCCTATCCTCTATCCTATCCAATCCTCTATCCTATCCTGTCCTGTATCCTATCCTATCCTCTATCCTATCCTATCCTCTATCCTATCCTGTCCTGTATCCTATCCTATCCTCTATCCTATCCAATCCTCTATCCTAGCCTATCCTCTACCCTATCATATCCTCTATCCTATAATATGATCTATCCTATCCTATCCTCTATCCAATCCTCTATCCTATCCTATCCTCTATCCTATCCTATCCTCTATCCTATCCTATCCTCTATCCTATCCTATCCTCTATCCTATCCTATCGTCTATCCTATCCTCTATCCTATCCTATCCTGTATCCTATCCAATCCTCTATCCTATGCTATCATCTATCCTCAATCCTATCCTATCCTCTATCCTATCCTATCCTTTATCCTATCCTATCTTCTATCCTATCCTATCCTCTATCCTATCCTATCCTCTATCCTATCCTATCCTCTATCCTATCCTATCCTCTATCCTATCCTATCCTGTATCCTATAATATGATCTATCCTATCCTATCCTCTATCCAATCCTCTATCCTATCCTATCCTCTATCCTATCCTATCCTCTATCCTATCCTATCCTCTATCCTATCCTATCGTCTATCCTATCCTCTATCCTATCCTATCCTGTATCCTATCCAATCCTCTATCCTATGCTATCATCTATCCTCAATCCTATCCTATCCTCTATCCTATCCTATCCTTTATCCTATCCTATCTTCTATCCTATCCTATCCTCTATCCTATCCTATCCTCTATCCTATCCTATCCTCTATCCTATCCTATCCTCTATCCTATCCTATCCTCTATCCTATCCTATCGTCTATCCTATCCTATCCTCTATCCTATCCTCTATCCTATCCTATCCTCTATCCTATCCTATCCTCTATCCTATCCTATCCTCTATCCTATCCTATCCTCTATCCTATCCTATCCTCTATCCTATCCTATCCTCTATCCTATCCTATCCTCTATCCTATCCTATCCTCTATCCTATCCTATCCTCTATCCTATCCTATCCTCTATCCTATCCTATCCTCTATCCTATCCTATCCTCTATCCTATCAGATCGTCTATCCTATCCTATCCTCTATCCTATCCTATCCTCTATCCTATCCTCTATCCTATCATATCCTCTATCCTATCCTATCCTCTATCCTATCCTATCCTCTATCCTATCCTATCGTCTATCCTATCCTATCCTCTATCCTATCCTCTATCCTATCCTATCCCTATCCTATCCTATCCTCTATCATATCCTATCCTCTATCCTATCCTATCCTCTATCCTATCCCATCCTCTATCCTATCCTATCTTCTATCCTATCCTCTGTACTATCCTATACTCTATCCTATCCTATCCTCTATCCTATCCTATCCTCTATCCTATCCTATCCTCTATGCTATCCTATCCTCTATCCTATCCTATCCTCTATCCTATCCTATCCTCTATCCTATCCTATCCTCTATCCTATCCTATCCTCTATCCTATCCTATCCTCTATCCTATCCTATCCTCTATCCTATCCTATCCTCTATCCTATCCTATCCTCTATCCTATCCTATCCTCTATCCTATCCTATCCTCTATCCTATCCTATCCTCTATCCTATCAGATCGTCTATCCTATCCTATCCTCTATCCTATCCTATCCTCTATCCTATCCAATCCTCTATCCTAGCCTATCCTCTACCCTATCATATCCTCTATCCTATAATATCCTCTATCCTATCCTATCCTCTATCCTATCCTATCCTCTATCCTATCCTATCCTCTATCCTATCCTATCCTCTATCCTATCCTATCCTCTATCCTATCCTATCCTCTATCCTATCCTATGCTCTATCCTATCCAATCCTCTATCCTATCCTGTCCTGTATCCTATCCTATCCTCTATCCTATCCTATCCTCTATCCTATCCTATCCTCTATCCTATCCTATGCTCTATCCTATCCAATCCTCTATCCTAGCCTATCCTCTACCCTATCATATCCTCTATCCTATAGTATGATCTATCCTATCCTATCCTCTATCCAATCCTATCCTCTATCCTATCCTATCCTCTATCCTATCCTATCCTCTATCCTATCCTATCCTCTATCCTATCCTATCCTCTATCCTATCCTATCGTCTATCCTATCCTCTATCCTATCCTATCCTGTATCCTATCCAATCCTCTATCCTATGCTATAATCTATCCTCAATCCTATCCTATCCTCTATCCTATCCTATCCTCTATCCTATCCTATCCTCTATCCTATCCTATCCTCTATCCTATCCTATCCTCTATCCTATCCTATCCTCTATCCTATCCTATCCTCTATCCTATCCTATCCTCTATCCTATCCTATCCTCTATCCTATCCTATCCTCTATCCTATCCTATCCTCTATCCTATCCTATCCTCTATCCTATCCTATCGTCTATCCTATCCTATCCTCTATCCTATCCTATCCTCTATCCTATCAGATCGTCTATCCTATCCTATCCTCTATCCTATCCTATCCTCTATCCTATCCTCTATCCTATCCTATCCTCTATCCTATCCAATCCTCTATCCTAGCCTATCCTCTACCCTATCATATCCTCTATCCTATAATATCCTCTATCCTATCCTATCCTCTATCCAATCCTCTATCCTATCCTATCCTCTATTCTATCCTATCCTCTATCCTATCATATCCTCTATCCTATCCTATCCTCTATCCTATCCTATCCTCTATCCTATCCTATCCTCTATCCTATCCTATCCTATCCTCTATCCTATCCTATCCTCTATCCTATCCTATCTTCTATCCTATCCTCTGTACTATCCTATACTCTATCCTATCCTGTCCTCTATCCTATCCTATCCTCTATCCTATCCTATCCTCTATCCTATCCTATCCTCTATCCTATCCTATCCTCTATCCTATCCTATCCTCTATCCTATCCTATCCTCTATCCTATCCTATCCTCTATCCTATCCTATCCTCTATCCTATCCTATCCTCTATCCTATCCTATCCTCTATCCTATCAGATCGTCTATCCTATCCTATCCTCTACCCTATCCTCTATCCTATCCTATCCTCTATCCTATCAGATCGTCTATCCTATCCTATCCTCTATCCTATCCTCTATCCTATCCTATCCTCTATCCTATCCTCTATCCTATCCTATCCTCTATCCTATCCAATCCTCTATCCTATCCTATCGTCTATCCTATCCTATCCTCTATCCTATCCTCTATCCTATCCTATCCCTATCCTATCCTATCCTCTATCATATCCTATCCTCTATCCTATCCTATGCTCTATCCTATCCAATCCTCTATCCTATCCTGTCCTCTATCCTATCCTATCCTCTATCCTATTATATCCTCTATCCTATCCTATCCTCTATCCTATCCTATGCTCTATCCTATCCAATCCTCTATCCTAGCCTATCCTCTACCCTATCATATCCTCTATCCTATAATATGATCTATCCTATCCTATCCTCTATCCTATCCTATCCTCTATCCTATCCTATCCTCTATCCTATCCTATCCTCTATCCTATCCTATCGTCTATCCTATCCTCTATCCTATCCTATCCTGTATCCTATCCAATCCTCTATCCTATGCTATCTATCCTCAATCCTATCCTATCCTCTATCCTATCCTATCCTCTATCCTATCCTATCCTCTATCCTATCCTATCCTCTATCCTATCCTATCCTCTATCCTATCCTATCCTCTATCCTATCCTATCGTCTATCCTATCCTATCCTCTATCCTATCCTCTATCCTATACTCTATCCTATCCTATCCCTATCCTATCCTATCCTCTATCATATCCTATCCTCTATCCTATCCTATCCTCTATCCTATCCTATCCTCTATCCTATCCTATCTTCTATCCCATCCTATCCTCTATCCTATCAAATCCCCTATCCTATCCTCTGTACTATCCTATACTCTATCCTATCCTATCCTCTATCCTATCCTATCCTCTATCCTATCCTATCCTCTATCCTATCCTATCCTCTATCCTGTCCTATCCTCTATCCTATCCTATCCTCTATCCTATCCTATCCTCTATCCTATCCTATCCTCTATCCTATCAGATCGTCTATCCTATCCTATCCTCTATCCTATCCTATCCTCTATCCTATCCTCTATCCTATCATATCCTCTATCCTATCCTATCCTCTATCCTATCCTATCCTCTATCCTATCCTATCCTCTATCCTATCCTATCCTCTATCCTATCCTATCCTCTATCCTATCCTATCTTCTATCCTATCCTCTGTACTATCCTATACTCTATCATATCCTATCCTCTATCCTATCCTATCCTCTATCCTATCCTATCCTCTATCCTATCCTATCCTCTATCCTATCCTATCCTCTATCCTATCCTATCCTCTATCCTATCCTATCCTCTATCCTATCCTATCCTCTATCCTATCCTATCCTCTATCCTATCAGATCGTCTATCCTATCCTATCCTCTACCCTATCCTCTATCCTATCCTATCCTCTATCCTATCAGATCGTCTATCCTATCCTATCCTCTATCCTATCCTCTATCCTATCCTATCCTCTATCCTATCCTCTATCCTATCCTATCCTCTATCCTATCCAATCCTCTATCCTATCCTATCGTCTATCCTATCCTATCTTCTATCCTATCCTCTGTACTATCCTATACTCTATCATATCCTATCCTCTATCCTATCCTATCCTCTATCCTATCCTATCCTCTATCCTATCCTATCCTCTATCCTATCCTATCTTCTATCCTATCCTATCCTCTATCCTATCAAATCCCCTATCCTATCCTCTGTACTATCCTATACTCTATCCTATCCTATCCTCTATCCTATCCTATTCTCTATCCTATCCAATCCTCTATCCTATCCTATCATCTATCCTCAATCCTATCCTTTCCTGTATCCTAGCCAATCCTCTATCCTATCCTATCCTCTATCCTATCCTATCCTCTATCCTATCCTATCCTCTATCCTATCCTATCCTCTATCCTATCCTATCCTCTATCCTATCCTATCGTCTATCCTATCCTATCCTATCCTATCCTATCCTCTATCCTATCCTATCCTCTATCCTATCCTATCCTCTATCCTATCCTATCGTCTATCCTATCCTATCCTCTATCCTATCCTCTATCCTATCCTATCCCTATCCTATCCTATCCTCTATCATATCCTATCCTCTATCCTATCCTATCCTCTATCCTATCCCATCCTCTATCCTATCCTATCTTCTATCCTATCCTCTGTACTATCCTATACTCTATCCTATCCTATCCTCTATCCTATCCTATCCTCTATCCTATCCTATCCTCTATCCTATCCTATCCTCTATCCTATCCTATCCTCTATCCTATCCTATCCTCTATCCTATCCTATCCTCTATCCTATCCTATCCTCTATCCTATCCTATCCTCTATCCTATCCTATCCTCTATCCTATCCTATCCTCTATCCTATCCAATCCTCTATCCTAGCCTATCCTCTACCCTATCGTATCCTCTATCCTATAATATCCTCTATCCTATCCTATCCTCTATCCTATCCTATCCTCTATCCTATCCTATCCTCTATCTTATCCTATCCTCTAACCTATCCTATCTTCTATCCTATCCTATCCTCTATCCTATCCTATCCTCTATCCTATCCTATCCTCTATCCTATCCTATCCTCTATCCTATCCTATGCTCTATCCTATCCAATCCTCTATCCTATCCTGTCCTGTATCCTATCCTATCCTCTATCCTATCCTATCCTCTATCCTATCCTATCCTCTATCCTATCCTATGCTCTATCCTATCCAATCCTCTATCCTAGCCTATCCTCTACCCTATCATATCCTCTATCCTATAATATGATCTATCCTATCCTATCCTCTATCCAATCCTCTATCCTATCCTATCCTCTATCCTATCCTATCCTCTATCCTATCCTATCCTCTATCCTATCCTATCCTCTATCCTATCCTATCGTCTATCCTATCCTCTATCCTATCCTATCCTGTATCCTATCCAATCCTCTATCCTATGCTATCATCTATCCTCAATCCTATCCTATCCTCTATCCTATCCTATCCTTTATCCTATCCTATCTTCTATCCTATCCTATCCTCTATCCTATCCTATCCTCTATCCTATCCTATCCTCTATCCTATCCTATCCTCTATCCTACCCTATCCTGTATCCTATCCTATCCTCTATCCTACCCTATCCTCTATCCTATCCTATCCTCTATCCTATCCTATCGTCTATCCTATCCTATCCTCTATCCTATCCTCTATCCAATCCTATCCTCTATCCTATCCTATCCTCTATCATATCCTATCCTCTATCCTATCCTATCCTCTATCCTATCCTATCCTCTATCCTATCCTATCCTCTATCCTATCCTATCTTCTATCCTATCCAATCCTGTATCCTATCCAATCCTCTATCCTATCCTATCATCTATCCTCAATCCTATCCTTTCCTGTATCCTAGCCAATCTTCTATCCTATCCTGTCCTCTATCCTATCCTATCCTCTATCCGATCCTATCCTCTATCCTATCCTATCCTCTATCCTATCCTATCCTCTATCCTATCCTATCTTCTGTCCTATCCTATCCTGTATCCTACCCAATCCTCTATCCTATCCTATCCTCTATCCCATCAAATCCCCTATCCTATCCTCTATCCTATCATATCCTGTATCCTATCCAATCCTCTATCCTATCCAATCCTCTATCCTATCCTATTCTCTATCCTATCCTATCCTCTATCCTATCCTCTATCCTATCCTATCCTCTATCCTATCCAATCCTCTATCCTATCCTATCGTCTATCCTATCCTATCCTCTATCCTATCCTCTATCCTATCCTATCCCTATCCTATCCTATCCTCTATCATATCCTATCCTCTATCCTATCCTATGCTCTATGCTATCCAATCCTCTATCCTATCCTGTCCTCTATCCTATCCTATCCTCTATCCTATCCTATCCTCTATCCTATCCTATCCTCTATCCTATCCTATGCTCTATCCTATCCAATCCTCTATCCTAGCCTATCCTCTACCCTATCATATCCTCTATCCTATAATATGATCTATCCTATCCTATCCTCTATCCAATCCTCTATCCTATCCTATCCTCTATCCTATCCTATCCTCTATCCTATCCTATCCTCTATCCTATCCTATCGTCTATCCTATCCTCTATCCTATCCTATCCTGTATCCTATCCAATCCTCTATCCTATGCTATCATCTATCCTCAATCCTATCCTATCCTCTATCCTATCCTATCCTTTATCCTATCCTATCTTCTATCCTATCCTATCCTCTATCCTATCCTATCCTCTATCCTATCCTATCCTCTATCCTATCCTATCCTCTATCCTATCCTATCCTGTATCCTATCCTATCCTCTATCCTATCCTATCCTCTATCCTATCCTATCCTCTATCCTATCCTATCGTCTATCCTATCCTATCCTCTATCCTATCCTCTATCCTATCCTATCCTCTATCCTATCCTATCCTCTATCATATCCTATCCTCTATCCTATCCTATCCTCTATCCTATCCTATCCTCTATCCTATCCTATCCTCTATCCTATCCTATCCTCTATCCTATCCAATCCTCTATCCTATCCTGTCCTCTATCCTGTCCTATCCTCTATCCTATCCTATCCTCTATCCTATCCTATCCTCTATCCTATCCTATCCTGTATCCTATCCAATCCTCTATCCTATCCTATCATCTATCCTCAATCCTATCCTTTCCTGTATCCTAGCCAATCCTCTATCCTATCCTATCCTCTATCCTATCCTATCCTCTATCCTATCCTATCCTCTATCCTATCAAATCCCCTATCCTATCCTCTGTACTATCCTATACTCTATCCTATCCTATCCTCTATCCTATCCTATCCTCTATCCTATCCTATCCTCTATCCTATCCAATCCTCTATCCTATCCTGTCCTCTATCCTGTCCTATCCTCTATCCTATCCTATCCTCTATCCTATCCTATCCTCTATCCTATCCTATCCTGTATCCTATCCAATCCTCTATCCTATCCTATCATCTATCCTCAATCCTATCCTTTCCTGTATCCTAGCCAATCCTCTATCCTATCCTATCCTCTATCCTATCCTATCCTCTATCCTATCCTATCCTCTATCCTATCCTATCCTCTATCCTATCCTATCCTCTATCCTATCATATCCTGTATCCTATCCAATCCTCTATCCTATCCAATCCTCTATCCTATCCTATTCTCTATCCTATCCTATCCTCTATCCTATCCTCTATCCTATCCTCTATCCTATCCTCTATCCTATCCTATCCTCTATCCTATCCTATCGTCTATCCTATCCTCTATCCTATCCTATCCTCTATCCTATCCTATCCTCTATCCTATCCTATCCTCTATCCTATCCTATCCTCTATCCTATCCTATCCTGTATCCTATCCAATCCTCTATCCTATCTTGTCCTCTATCCTGTCCTAGCCTCTATCCTATCGTATCCTCTATCCTATCCTATCGTCTATCCTATCCTCTAACCTATCCTATCCTCTATCCTATCCTATCTTCTATCCTATCAAATCCCCTATCCTATCCTCTATCCTATCCTATCCTCTATCCTATCCTATCATCTATCCTCAATCCTATCCTTTCCTGTTTCCTAGCCAATCCTCTATCCTATCCTATCCTCTATCCTATCCTATCCTCTATCCTATCCTATCCTCTATCCTATCCTATCTTCTATCCTATCCTATCCTCTATCCTATCAAATCCCCTATCCTATCCTCTGTACTATCCTATACTCTATCCTATCCTATCCTCTATCCTATCCTATCCTCTATCCTATCCTATCCTCTATCCTATCCTATCCTCTATCCTATCATATCCTGTATCCTATCCAATCCTCTATCCTATCCAATCCTCTATCCTATCCTATTCTCTATCCTATCCTATCCTCTATCCTATCCTCTACCCTATCCTCTATCCTATCCTCTATCCTATCCTATCCTCTATCCTATCCTATCGTCTATCCTATCCTCTATCCTATCCTATCCTCTATCCTATCCTATCCTCTATCCTATCCTATCCTCTATCCTATCCTATCCTGTATCCTATCCAATCCTCTATCCTATCCTGTCCTCTATCCTATCCTAGCCTCTATCCTATCGTATCCTCTATCCTATCCTATCGTCTATCCTATCCTCTAACCTATCCTATCCCCTATCCTATCCTATCTTCTATCCTATCAAATCCCCTATCCTATCCTCTATCCTATCCTATCCTCTATCCTATCCTATCATCTATCCTCAATCCTATCCTTTCCTGTTTCCTAGCCAATCCTCTATCCTATCCTATCCTCTATCCTATCCTATCCTCTATCCTATCCTATCCTCTATCATATCCTATCCTCTATCCTATCCTATCCTCTATCCTATCCTATCCTCTATCCTATCCTATCTTCTATCCTATCCTATCCTCTATCCTATCAAATCCCCTATCCTATCCTCTGTACTATCCTATACTCTATCCTATCCTATCCTCTATCCTATCCTATCCTCTATCCTATCCTATCCTCTATCCTATCCTATCCTCTTTCCTATCCTATCCTCTATCCTATCCTATCCTCTATCCTATCCTATCCTCTATCCTATCCTATCGTCTATCCTAACCTATCCTCTATCCTATCCTCTATCCTATCCTATCCCTATCCTATCCTATCCTCTATCCTATCCTATCTTCTATCCTATCCTATCCTCTATCCTATCAAATCCCCTATCCTATCCTCTGTGCTATCCTATACTCTATCCTATCCTATCCTCTATCCTATCCTATCCTCTTTCCTATCCTATCCTATCCTCTATCCTATCCTATCCTCTATCCTATCCTATCGTCTATCCTATCCTATCCTCTATCCTATCCTCTATCCTATCCTCTATCCTATCCTATATCCTATCCTATCCTATCCTCTATCCTATCCTATCCTCTATCCTATCCTATCCTCTATCCTATCCTATCCTCTATCCTATCCTATCCTCTATCCTATCCTATCCTCTATCCTATCCTATCCTCTATCCTATCCTATCCTCTATCCTATCCTCTATCCTATCCTATCCTCTATCCTATAATATCCTCTATCCTATCCTATCCTCTATCCAATCCTCTATCCTATCCTATCGTCTATTCTATCCTATCCTCTATCCTATCATATCCTCTATCCTATCCTATCCTCTATCCTATCCTATGCTCTATCCTATCCTATCCTCTATCCTATCCTATCCTCTATCCTATCCTATCCTCTATCCTATCCTATGCTCTATCCTATCCAATCCTCTATCCTATCCTGTCCTCTATCCTATCCTATCCTCTATCCTATCCTATCCTCTATCCTATCCTATCCTCTATCCTATCCTATGCTCTATCCTATCCAATCCTCTATCCTAGCCTATCCTCTACCCTATCATATCCTCTATCCTATAATATGATCTATCCTATCCTATCCTCTATCCAATCCTCTATCCTATCCTCTATCCAATCCTCTATCCTATCCTATCCTCTATCCTATCCTATCCTCTATCCTATCCTATCCTCTATCCTATCCTATCCTCTATCCTATCCTATCCTCTATCCTATCCTATCGTCTATCCTATCCTCTATCCTATCCTATCCTGTATCCTATCCAATCCTCTATCCTATGCTATCATCTATCCTCAATCCTATCCTATCCTCTATCCTATCCTATCCTTTATCCTATCCTATCTTCTATCCTATCCTATCCTCTATCCTATCCTATCCTCTATCCTATCCTATCCTCTATCCTATCCTATCCTCTATCCTATCCTATCCTCTATCCTATCCAATCCTCTATCCTATCCTGTCCTCTTTCCTGTCCTATCCTTTATCCTATCCTATCCTCTATCCTATCCTATCCTCTATCCTATCCTATCCTCTATCCTATCCTATCCACTATCCTATCCTATCGTCTATCCTATCCTATCCTCTATCCTATCCTCAATCCTATCCTATCCCTATCCTATCCTATCCTCTATCCTATCCTATCCTCTATCCTATCAGATCGTCTATCCTATCCTATCCTCTATCCTATCCTATCCTCTATCCTATCCAATCCTCTATCCTAGCCTATCCTCTAATCTATCATATCCTCTATCCTATAATATCCTCTATTCTATCCTATCCTCTATCCAATCCTCTATCCTATCCTATCCTTTATCCTATCCTATCCTCTATCCTATCCTATCCTCTATCCTATCCTATCGTCTATCCTATCCTATCCTCTATCCTATCCTCTATCCTATCCTATCCTCTATCCTATCCTATCCTCTATCATATCCTATCCTCTATCCTATCCTATACTCTATCCTATCCTATCCTCTATCCTATCCTATCTTCTATCCTATCCTATCCTCTATCCTATCAAATCCCCTATCCTATCCTCTGTACTATCCTATACTCTATCCTATCCTATCCTCTATCCTATCCTATCCTCTATCCTATCCAATCCTCTATCCTATCCTGTCCTCTTTCCTGTCCTATCCTCTATCCTATCCTATCCTCTATCCTATCCTATCCTCTATTCTATCCTATCCTGTATCCTATCCAATCCTCTATCCTATCCTATCATCTATCCTCAATCCTATCCTTTCCTGTATCCTAGCCAATCCTCTATCCTATCCTATCCTCTATCCTATCCTATCCTCTATCCTATCCTATCCTCTATCCTATCCTATCCTCTATCCTATCCTATCCTCTATCCTATCCTATCCACTATCCTATCCTATCGTCTATCCTATCCTATCCTCTATCCTATCCTCAATCCTATCCTATCCCTATCCTATCCTATCCTCTATCCTATCCTATCCTCTATCCTATCAGATCGTCTATCCTATCCTATCCTCTATCCTATCCTATCCTCTATCCTATCCAATCCTCTATCCTAGCCTATCCTCTAACCTATCATATCCTCTATCCTATAATATCCTCTATTCTATCCTATCCTCTATCCAATCCTCTATTCTATCCTATCCTCTATTCTATCCTATCCTCTATCCTATCATATCCTCTATCCTTTCCTATCCTCTATCCTATCCTATCCTCTATCCTATCCTATCCTCTATCCTATCCTATCCTCTATCCTATCCTATCCTCTATCCTATCCAATCCTCTATCCTAGCCTATCCTCTACCCTATCATATCCTCTATCCTATAATATCCTCTATCCTATCCTATCCTCTATCCAATCTTCTATCCTATCCTATCCTCTATTCTATCCTATCCTCTATCCTATCCTATCCTCTATCCTATCCTGTCCTCTATCCTATCCTATCCTCTATCCTATCCTATCCTCTATCCTATCCGATCCTCTATCCTGTCCTATCCTCTATCCTATCCTATCCTATCTTCAATCCTATCCTATCCTCTATCCTATCAAATCCCCTATCCTATCCTCTATCCTATCCGATCCTCTATCCTATCAAATCCTCTATCCTATCCTATCCTCTATCCTATCCTATCCTCTATCCTATCCTATCCTCTATCCTATCCTATCCTCTATCCTATCCTATCCTATCCTCTATCCTATCAAATCCACTATCATATCCTCTATCCTACCCTATCATCTATCCTCTATCCTATCCTCTATCCTATCCACTATCCTATCCTCTATCCTATCCTGTCCTCTATCCTATCCTATCCTCTATCCTATCCTATCCTCTATCCTATCCTATGCTCTATCCTATCCTATTCCCTATCCTATCCTATCCTCTATCCTATCCTATCCTCTATCCTATCCTGTCCTCTATCCGATCCTATCCTCTATCCTATCCTATCCTATCCTCTATCCTATCCTATCCTCTATGCTATCCAATCCTCTATCCTAGCCTATCCTCTACCCTATCATATCCTCTATCCTATAATATCCTCTATCCTATCCTATCCTCTATCCAATCCTCTATCCTATCCTATCCTCTATTCTATCCTATCCTCTATCCTATCCTATCCTCTATCCTATCCTATCCTCTATCCTATCCTATCCTCTATCCTATCCTATCCTCTATCCTATCCGATCCTCTATCCTGTCCTATCCTCTATCCTATCCTATCCTATCTTCAATCCTATCCTATCCTCTATCCTATCAAATCCCCTATCCTATCCTCTATCCTATCCGATCCTCTATCCTATCAAATCCTCTATCCTATCCTATCCTCTATCCTATCCTATCCTCTATCCTATCCTATCCTCTATCCTATCCTATCCTCTATCCTATCCTATCCTCTATCCTATCCTATCCTATCCTCTATCCTATCAAATCCACTATCCTATCCTCTATCCTATCCTATCATCTATCCTCTATCCTATCCTATCCTCTATTCTATCCTATCCTCTATCCTATCCTATCCTCTATCCTATCCTATCTTCTATCCTATCCTATCAAATCCCCTATCCTATCCTCTATCCTATTAAATCCCCTATCCTATCCTCTATCCTATCCTATCCTGTATCCTATCCAATCCTCTATCCTATCCTATCCTCTATCCTATCCTATACTCTATCCTATCCTATCCTCTATCGTATCCTATACTCTATCCTATCCTATCCTCTATCGTATCCTATCCTCTATCCTATCCTGTCCTCTATCTTATCCTATCCTCTATCCTACCTTATCCTCTATCCAATCCTATCCTCTATCCTATCCTTTCCTCTATCCTATCCTATCCTCTATTCTATCCTATCCTCTTACTTATCCTATCCTCTATCCTATCCTATCCTCTATCCTATCCTATCCTCTATCCAATCCTATCCTCTATCCTATCCTATCCTCTTACTTATCCTATCCTCTATCCTATCCTATCCTCTGTCCTATCCTATCGTCTATCCTATCCTCTGTCCTATCCTATCGTCTATCCTATCCTCTATCCTATCCGATCCTCTATCCTATCCTATCCTCTATCCTATCCTATCTTCTATCCTATACTATCCTCTATCCTATCAAATCCCCTATCCTATCCTCTATCCTATCCTATCCTCTTACTTATCCTATCCTCTATCCTATCCTATCCTCTGTCCTATCCTATCGTCTATCCTATCCTCTGTCCTATCCTATCGTCTATCCTATCCTCTATCCTATCCGATCCTCTATCCTATCCTATCCTCTATCCTATCCTATCTTCTATCCTATACTATCCTCTATCCTATCAAATCCCCTATCCTATCCTCTATCCTATCCGATCCTCTATCCTATCAAATCCCCTATCCTATCCTCTGTACTATCCTATCCTATATCCTATCCTATCATCCATCCTCTATCCTATCCTGTCCTCTATCCTATCCTATCCTCTATCCTATCCTCTATCCTATCCTCTATCCTAGCCTATCCTCTATCCTATCCTATCCAATCCCCTATCCTATGCTCTATCCTATCCTACCCTCTATAATATCGTATACTCTATCATATCCTATCCTCTATCCTATCCTCTATCCTATCCTATCCTCCATCCTATCCTATCCTCTATCCTATCCTATCTTCTATCCTATCCTATCAACTATCCTATCAAATCCCCTATCCTATCCTCTATAGTATTAAATCCCCTATCCTATCCTCTATCCTATCCTATCCTGTATCCTATCCAATCCTCTATCCTATCCTATCCTCTATCCTATCCTATCCTCTATACTATCCTATCCTCTATCCTATCCTATCCTCTATCCTATCCTATCCTCTATCCTATCCTATCCTCTATCCTATCCTATCGTCTATCCTATCCTCTATCCTATCCTATCCTATCCTCTATCCTATCCTCTATCCTATCCTATCCTCTATCCTATCCAATCCTCTATCCTAGCCTATCCTCTACCCTATCATATCCTCTATCCTATAATATCCTCTATCCTATCCTATCCTCTATCCAATCCTCTATCCTATCCTATCCTCTATTCTATCCTATCCTCTATCCTATCCTATCCTCTATCCTATCCTGTCCTCTATCCTATCCTATCCTCTATCCTATCCTATCCTCTATCCTATCCGATCCTCTATCCTGTCCTATCCTCTATCCTATCCTATCCTATCTTCAATCCTATCCTATCCTCTATCCTATCAAATCCCCTATCCTATCCTCTATCCTATCCGATCCTCTATCCTATCAAATCCTCTATCCTATCCTATCCTCTATCCTATCCTATCCTCTATCCTATCCTATCCTCTATCCTATCCTATCCTCTATCCTATCCTATCCTCTATCCTATCCTATCCTATCCTCTATCCTATCAAATCCACTATCATATCCTCTATCCTACCCTATCATCTATCCTCTATCCTATCCTCTATCCTATCCACTATCCTATCCTCTATCCTATCCTGTCCTCTATCCTATCCTATCCTCTATCATATCCTATCCTCTATCCTATCCTATGCTCTATCCTATCCTATTCCCTATCCTATCCTATCCTCTATCCTATCCTATCCTCTATCCTATCCTGTCCTCTATCCGATCCTATCCTCTATCCTATCCTATCCTATCCTCTATCCTATCCTATCCTCTATGCTATCCAATCCTCTATCCTAGCCTATCCTCTACCCTATCATAACCTCTATCCTATAATATCCTCTATCCTATCCTATCCTCTATCCAATCCTCTATCCTATCCTATCCTCTATCCTATCCTATCCTCTATCCTATCCTATCCTCTATCCTATCAAATCCACTATCCTATCCTCTATCCTATCCTATCATCTATCCTCTATCCTATCCTATCCTCTATTCTATCCTATCCTCTATCCTATCCTATCCTCTATCCTATCCTATCTTCTACCCTATCCTATCAAATCCCCTATCCTATCCTCTATCCTATTAAATCCCCTATCCTATCCTCTATCCTATCCTATCCTGTATCCTATCCAATCCTCTATCCTATCCTATCCTCTATCCTATCCTATCCTCTATCCTATCCTATCCTGTATCCTATCCAATCCTCTATCCTATCCTATCCTCTATCCTATCCTATCCTCTATCCTATCCTATCCTCTATCCTATCCTATCCTCTATCATATTCTATCCTCTATCCTATCCTATCCTCTATCCTATCCTATCCTCTATCCTATCCTATCCTCTATCCTATCCTATCCTCTATCCTATCCTATCCTATCCTATCCTCTATCCTATCCTATACTCTATCCTATCCTATCCTCTATCGTATCCTATACTCTATCCTATCCTATCCTCTATCGTATCCTATCCTCTATCCTATCCTGTCCTCTATCTTATCCTATCATCTATCCTACCTTATCCTCTATCCAATCCTATCCTCTATCCTATCCTTTCCTCTATCCTATCCTATCCTCTATTCTATCCTATCCTCTTACTTATCCTATCCTCTATCCTATCCTATCCTCTATCCTATCCTATCCTCTATCCAATCCTATCCTCTATCCTATCCTATCCTCTTACTTATCCTATCCTCTATCCTATCCTATCCTCTGTCCTATCCTATCGTCTATCCTATCCTCTGTACTATCCTATCGTCTATCCTATCCTCTATCCTATCCGATCCTCTATCCTATCCTATCCTCTATCCTATCCTATCTTCTATCCTATACTATCCTCTATCCTATCAAATCCCCTATCCTATCCTCTATCCTATCCGATCCTCTATCCTATCAAATCCCCTATCCTATCCTCTGTACTATCCTATCCTATATCCTATCCTATCATCCATCCTCAATCCTATCCTTTCCTGTATCCTATCCAATCCTCTATCCTATCCTATCCTCTATCCTATCCTGTCCTCTATCCTATCCTATCCTCTATCCTATCCTCTATCCTATCCTCTATCCTAGCCTATCCTCTATCCTATCCTATCCAATCCCCTATCCTATGCTCTATCCAATCCTACCCTCTATAATATCGTATACTCTATCATATCCTATCCTCTATCCTATCCTCTATCCTATCCTATCCTCTATCCTATCCTATCCTCTATCCTATCCTATCTTCTATCCTATCCTATCAACTATCCTATCAAATCCCCTATCCTATCCTCTATAGTATTAAATCCCCTATCCTATCCTCTATCCTATCCTATCCTGTATCCTATCCAATCCTCTATCCTATCCTATCCTCTATCCTATCCTATCCTCTATCCTATCCTATCCTCTATCCTATCCTATCCTCTATCCTATCCTATCCTCTATCCTATCCTATCCTCTATCCAATCCTATCCTCTATCCTATCCTATCCTCTATCCTATCCCATCATCAATCCTATCGTTTCGTCTATACTATCCTCTATCCTATCCTATCCTCTATCCTATCCTATCCTCTATCCTATCCCATCATCAATCCTATCCTTTCGTCTATACTATCCTCTATCCTATCCTATCCTCTTACTTATCCTATCCTCTATCCTATCCTATCCTCTATCCTATCCGATCCTCTATCCTATCCTATCCTCTATCCTAGGCAATCCCATATCCTATCCTCTATCCTATCCTATCCTATCCTCTATCGTATCCTTTTTTCTATAATATCGTATGTTCTATCGTATCCTATCCTCTATCCTATCCTATCAACTATCCTATCCTATCCTATCCTATCCTCTATCCTGTCCTATACTCTATTCTATCCTATCCTCTATCGTATCCTATACTCTATCCTATCCTATCCTCTATCGTATCCTATCCTCTATCCTATCCTGTCCTCTATCTTATCCTATCCTCTATCCTATCTTATCCTCTATCGTATCCTATCCTCTATCCTATCCCATCATCAATCCTATCCTTTCGTCTATACTATCCTCTATCCTATCCTATCCTCTTACTTATCCTATCCTCTATCCTATCCTATCCTCTATCCTATCCTATCCTCTATCCTATCCTATCCTCTATACAATCCTATACTCTATCCTATCCTATCCTCTATCCTATCCCATCATCAATCCTATCCTTTCGCCTATACTATCCTCTATCCTATCCTATCCTCTTACTTATCCTATCCTCTATCCTATCCTATCCTCTATCCTATCCTATCCTCTATCCTATCCTATCGTCTATCCTATCCTCTATCCTATCCTATACTCTATCCTATCCTATCTTCTATCCTATCCTATCCTCTATCCTATCCTATCCTCTATCCTATCCTATCCTCTATCCTATCCTATCCTCTATCCTATCCAATCCTCTATCCTATCCTATCATGTATCCTATCCTATTCTCTATCCTATCCTATCCTCTATCCTATCCTCTATCCTATCCTACCCTCTGTCCTATCCTATCATCTATCCTATCCTCTATCCTATCCGATCCTCTATCCTATCCTATCATCTATCCTATCCTATTCTCTATCCTATCCTATCCTCTATCCTATCGTCTATCCTATCCTCTATCCTATCCTATCCTGTATCCTATCCAATCCTCTATCCTATCCTATCCTCTATCCTATCTTATCCTCTATCCTATCCTATCCTCTATCCTATCCTATCCTCTATCCTATCCTATCCTCTATCCTATCCTATCCTCTATCCAATCCTATCCTCTATCCTATCCTATCCTCTATCCTATCCCATCATCAATCCTATCGTTTCGTCTATACTATCCTCTATCCTATCCTATCCTCTTACTTATCCTATCCTCTATCCTATCCTATCCTCTATCCTAGGCAATCCCATATCCTATCCTCTATCCTATCCTATCCTCTATCGTATCCATTTTTCTATAATATCGTATGTTCTATCGTATCCTATCCTCTATCCTATCCTATCAACTATCCTATTCTATCCTCTATCCTATCCTATCAACTATCCTATCAACTATCCTATCCTATCCTCTATCCTATCCTATCCTATCCTATCCTCTATCCTATCCTATACTCTATCCTATCCTATCCTCTATCGTATCCTATACTCTATCCTATCCTATCCTCTATCGTATCCTATCCTGTATCCTATCCTGTCCTCTATCTTATCCTATCCTCTATCCTATCTTATCCTCTATCCAATCCTATCCTCTATCCTATCCTATCCTCTATCCTATCCCATCATCAATCCTATCCTTTCGTCTATACTATCCTCTATCCTATCCTATCCTCTTACTTATCCTATCCTCTATCCTATCCTATCCTCTATCCTATCCGATCCTCTATCCTATCCTATCCTCTATCCTAGGCAATCCCATATCCTATCCTCTATCCTATCCTATCCTATCCTCTATCGTATCCTTTTTTCTATAATATCGTATGTTCTATCGTATCCTATCCTCTATCCTATCCTATCAACTATCCTATCCCATCCTATCCTATCCTCTATCCTATCCTATACTCTATCCTATCCTATCCTCTATCGTATCCTATACTCTATCCTATCCTATCCTCTATCGTATCCTATCCTCTATCCTATCCTGTCCTCTATCTTATCCTATCCTCTATCCTATCTTATCCTCTATCCAATCCTATCCTCTATCCTATCCTTTCCTCTATCCTATCCTATCCTCTATTCTATCCTATCCTCTTACTTATCCTATCCTCTATCCTATCCTATCCTCTATCCTATCCTATCCTCTATCCAATCCTATCCTCTATCCTATCCTATCCTCTATCCTATCCCATCATCAATCCTATCCTTTCGTCTATACTATCCTCTATCCTATCCTATCCTCTTACTTATCCTATCCTCTATCCTATCCTATCCTCTATCCTATCCTATCCTCTATCCTATCCTATCCTCTATCCTATCCAATCCTCTATCCTATCCTATCATGTATCCTATCCTATTCTCTATCCTATCCTATCCTCTATCCTATCCTCTATCCTATCCTCTATCCTATTCTCTATCCTATCCTCTATCCTATCCTATCCTCTGTCCTATCCTATCGTCTATCCTATCCTCTATCCTATCCGATCCTCTATCCTATCCTATCCTCTATCCTATCCTATCTTCTATCCTATACTATCCTCTATCCTATCAAATCACCTATCCTATCCTCTATCCTATCCGATCCTCTATCCTATCAAATCCCCTATCCTATCCTCTGCACTATCCTATCCTATATCCTATCCTATCATCCATCCTCAATCCTATCCTTTCCTGTATCCTATCCAATCCTCTATCCTATCCTATCCTCTATCCTATCCTGTCCTCTATCCTATCCTATCCTCTATCCTATCCTCTATCCTATCCTCTATCCTATCCTCTATCCTAGCCTATCCTCTATCCTATCCTATCAAATCCCCTATCCTATGCTCTATCCTATCCTACCCTCTATAATATCGTATACTCTATCATATCCTATCCTCTATCCTATCCTCTATCCTATCCTATCCTCTATCCTATCCTATCCTCTATCCTATCCAATCCTCTATCCTATCCTATCATCTATCCTATCCTATCCTCTATCCTATCCTCTATCCTATCCTCTATCCTATCCTGTATCCTATCCTCTATCCTATCCTATCCTCTGTCCTATCCTATCATCTATCCTATCCTCTATCCTATCCGATCCTCTATCCTATCCTATCATCTATCCTATCCTATTCTCTATCCTATCCTATCCTCTATCCTATCCTCTATCCTATCCTCTATCCTATCCTCTATCCTATCCTCTATCCTATCCTCTATCCTATCCTCTATCCTATCCTATCCTCTGTCCTATCCTATCATCTTACTTATCCTATCCTCTATCCTATCCTATCCTCTATCCTATCCTATCCTCTATACAATCCTATCCTCTATCCTATCCTATCCTCTATCCTATCCCATCATCAATCCTATCCTTTCGCCTATACTATCCTCTATCCTATCCTATCCTCTTACTTATCCTATCCTCTATCCTATCCTATCCTCTATCCTATCCTATCCTCTATACTATCCTATCGTCTATCCTATCCTCTATCCTATCCTATCCTGTATCCTATCCAATCCTCTATCCTATCCTATCCTCTATCCTATCCTATCCTCTATCCTATCCTATCCTCTATCCTATCCTATCCTCTATCATATCCTATCCTCTATCCTATCCCATCCTCTATCCTATCCTATCGTCTATCCTATCCTCTATCCTATCCGATCCTCTATCCTATCCTATCCTCTCTCCTATTCTATCGTCTATCCTATCCTCTATCCTATCCTATCCTCTATCCTATCCTATCCTCTATCCTATCCTATCCTCTATCCTATCCTATCCTCTATCCTATCCTATCCTCTATCCTATCCTATCCTCTATCCTATCCTATCCTCTATCCTATCCTATCCTCTATCCTATCCTATCCTCTATCCTATCCTATCCTCTATCCTATCCTATCCTCTATCCTATCCTATCGTCTATCCTATCCTCTACCCTATCCTATCCTCTATCCTATCAAATCCCCTATCCTATCCTCTATCCTATCATATCCTGTATCCTATCCAATCCTCTATCCTATCCTATCATGTATCCTATCCTATTCTCTATCCTATCCTATCCTCTATCCTATCCTCTATCCTATCCTCTATCCTATCCTCTATCCTATCCTATCCTCTGTCCTATCCTATCGTCTATCCTATCCTCTATCCTATCCGATCCTCTATCCTATCCTATCCTCTATCCTATCCTATCTTCTATCCTATACTATCCTCTATCCTATCAAATCCCCTATCCTATCCTCTATCCTATCCGATCCTCTATCCTATCAAATCCCCTATCCTATCCTCTGTACTATCCTATCCTATATCCTATCCTATCATCCATCCTCAATCCTATCCTTCCCTGTATCCTATCCAATCCTCTATCCTATCCTATCCTCTATCCTATCCTATCCTCTATCCTATCCTATCCTGTATCCTATCCAATCCTCTATCCTATCCTATCCTCTATCCTATCCTATCCTCTATCCTATCCTATCCTCTATCCTATCCTATCCTCTATCATATCCTATCCTCTATCCTATCCCATCCTCTATCCTATCCTATCGTCTATCCTATCCTCTATCCTATCCGATCCTCTATCCTATCCTGTCCTCTATCCTATCCTATCGTCTATCCTATCCTCTATCCTATCCTATCCTCTATCCTATCCTATCCTCTATCCTATCCTATCCTCTATCCTATCCTATCCTCTATCCTATCCTATCCTCTATCCTATCCTATCCTCTATCCTATCCTATCGTCTATCCTATCCTCTATCCTATCCTATCCTCTATCCTATCAAATCCCCTATCCTATCCTCTATCCTATCATATCCTGTATCCTATCCAATCCTCTATCCTATCCTATCATGTATCCTATCCTATTCTCTATCCTATCCTATCCTCTATCCTATCCTCTATCCTATCCTATCCTCTGTCCTATCCTATCGTCTATCCTATCCTCTGTCCTATCCTATCGTCTATCCTATCCTCTATCCTATCCGATCCTCTATCCTATCCTATCCTCTATCCTATGCTATCTTCTATCCTATACTATCCTCTATCCTATCAAATCCCCTATCCTATCCTCTATCCTATCCGATCCTCTATCCTATCAAATCCCCTATCCTATCCTCTGTACTATCCTATCCTATATCCTATCCTATCATCCATCCTCAATCCTATCCTTTCCTGTATCCTATCCAATCCTCTATCCTATCCTGTCCTCTATCCTATCCTGTCCTCTATCCTATCCTATCCTCTATCCTATCCTCTATCCTATCCTCTATCCTAGCCTATCCTCTATCCTATCCTATCCAATCCCCTATCCTATGCTCTATCCTATCCTACCCTCTATAATATCGTATACTCTATCATATCCTATCCTCTATCCTATCCTCTATCCTATCCTATCCTCTATCCTATCCTATCCTCTATCCTATCCAATCCTCTATCCTATCCTATCATCTATCCTATCCTATCCTCTATCCTATCCTATCTTCTATCCTATCCTATACTCTATCCTATCAAATCCCCTATCCTGTCCTCTATCCTATCCTATCCTCTATCCTATCCTATCCTCTATCCTATCCTATCGTCTATCCTATCCTCTATCCTATCCTATACTCTATCCTATCCTATCTTCTATCCTATCCTATCCACTATCCTATCCTATCCTCTATCCTATCCTATCCTCTATCCTATCCTCTATCCTATCCTATCCTCTATCCTATCCTACCCTGTATCCTATCCAATCCTCTATCCTATCCTATCCTCTACCCTATCCTATCCTCTATCCTATCCTATCGTCTATCCTATCCTATCCTCTATTCTATCCTCTATCCTATCCTATCATCTATCCTATCCGATCCTCTATCCTATCCTATCCTCTATCCTATGCTATCCTCTATCCTATCCTATTCTCTATCCTATCCTATCCTATATCCTATCCTCTATCCTATCCTCTATCCTATCCTCTATCCTATCCTCTATCCTATCCTCTATCCTATCCTATCCTCTGTCCTATCCTATCGTCTATCCTATCCTCTATCCTATCCGATCCTCTATCCTATCCTATCCTCTATCCTATCCTATCTTCTATCCTATCCTATCCTCTATCCTATCAAATCCCCTATCCTATCCTCTATCCTATCCTATCCTCTATCCTATCATATCCTCTATCCTATCCTATCCTCTATCCTATCCTATCCTCTATCCTATCCTGTCCTCTATCCTATCCTCTCCTCTATCCTATCCTATCCTCTATCCTATCCTATCCTCTATCCTATCCGATCCTCTATCCTATCCTATCCTCTATCCTATCCTATCTTCTATCCTATCCTATCCTCTATCCTATCAAATCCCCTATCCTATCCTCTATCCTATCCTATCCTCTATCCTATCCTATCCTCTATCCTATCCTATCCTCTTTCCTATCCTATGATCTATCCTATCCTATTCCCTATCCTATCCTATCTTCTATCCTATCCTATACTCTATCCTATCAAATCCCCTATCCTGTCCTCTATCCTATCCTATCCTCTATCCTATCCTATCCTCTATCCTATCCTATCGTCTATCCTGTCCTCTATCCTATCCTATCCTCTATCCTATCCTATCCTCTATCCTATCCTATCCTATCCTCTATCCTATCAAATCCACTATCCTATCCTCTATCCTATCCTATCATCTATCCTCTATCCTATCCAATCCTCTATCCTATCCTCTATCCTATCCACTATCCTATCCTATCCTCTATCCTATCCTATCCTCTACCCTATCCTATCCTCTATCCTATCAAATCCCCTATCCTATCCTCTATCCTATCATATCCTGTATCCTATCCAATCCTCTATCCTATCCTATCATGTATCCTATCCTATTCTCTATCCTATCCTATCCTCTATCCTATCCTCTATCCTATCCTCTATCCTATCCTCTATCCTATCCTATCCTCTGTCCTATCCTATCGTCTATCCTATCCTCTATCCTATCCGATCCTCTATCCTATCCTATCCTCTATCCTATCCTATCTTCTATCCTATACTATCCTCTATCCTATCAAATCCCCTATCCTATCCTCTATCCTATCCGATCCTCTATCCTATCAAATCCCCTATCCTATCCTCTATCCTATCCGATCCTCTATCCTATCAAATCCCCTATCCTATCCTCTGTACTATCCTATCCTATATCCTATCCTATCATCCATCCTCAATCCTATCCTTTCCTGTATCCTATCCAATCCTCTATCCTATCCTATCCTCTATCCTATCCTATCCTCTATCCTATCCTATCCTGTATCCTATCCAATCCTCTATCCTATCCTATCCTCAATCCTATCCTATCCTCTATCCTATCCTATCCTCTATCCTATCCTATCCTCTATCATATCCTATCCTCTATCCTATCCCATCCTCTATCCTATCCTATCGTCTATCCTATCCTCTATCCTATCCGATCCTCTATCCTATCCTATCCTCTATCCTATCCTATCCTCTATCCTATCCTATCCTCTATCCTATCCTATCCTCTATCCTATCCTATCCTCTATCCTATCCTATCCTCTATCCTATCCTATCCTCTATCCTATCCTATCCTCTATCCTATCCTATCGTCTATCCTATCCTCTATCCTATCCTATCCTCTATCCTATCAAATCCCCTATCCTATCCTCTATCCTATCATATCCTGTATCCTATCCAATCCTCTATCCTATCCTATCATGTATCCTATCCTATTCTCTATCCTATCCTATCCTCTATCCTATCCTCTATCCTATCCTCTATCCTATCCTCTATCCTATCCTATCCTCTATCCTATCCGATCCTCTATCCTATCCTATCCTCTATCCTATCCTATCTTCTATCCTATCCTATCCTCTATCCTATCAAATCCCCTATCCTATCCTCTATCCTATCCTATCCTCTATCCTATCCTATCCTCTATCCTATCCTATCCTCTTTCCTATCCTATGCTCTATCCTATCCTATTCCCTATCCTATCCTATCTTCTATCCTATCCTATACTCTATCCTATCAAATCCCCTATCCTGTCCTCTATCCTATCCTATCCTCTATCCTATCCTATCCTCTATCCTATCCTATCGTCTATCCTATCCTCTATCCTATCCTATACTCTATCCTATCCTATCTTCTATCCTATCCTATACACTATCCTATCCTATCCTCTATCCTATCCTATCCTCTATCCTCTCCTCTATCCTATCCTATCCTCTATCCTATCCTACCCTGTATCCTATCCAATCCTCTATCCTATCCTATCCTCTACCCTATCCTATCCTCTATCCTATCCTATCGTCTATCCTATCCTGTCCTCTATTCTATCCTCTATCCTATCCTATCATCTATCCTATCCTATCCTCTATCCTATCCTATCCTCTATCCTATGCTATCCTCTATCCTATCCTATTCTCTATCCTATCCTATCCTCTATCCTATCCTCTATCCTATCCTCTATCCTATCCTCTATCCTATCCTCTATCCTATCCTCTATCCTATCCTCTATCCTATCCTATCCTCTGTCCTATCCTATTCTCTATCCTATCCTATCCTCTATCCTATCCTCTATCCTATCCTCTATCCTATCCTCTATCCTATCCTCTATCCTATCCTCTATCCTATCCTCTATCCTATCCTATCCTCTGTCCTATCCTATCGTCTATCCTATCCTCTATCCTATCCGATCCTCTATCCTATCCTATCCTCTATCCTATCCTATCTTCTATCCTATCCTATCCTCTATCCTATCAAATCCCCTATCCTATCCTCTATCCTATCCTATCCTCTAGCCTATCATATCCTCTATCCTATCCTATCCTCTATCCTATCCTATCCTCTATCCTATCCTATCCTCTATCCTATCCTATCCTCTATCCTATCCTATCGTCTATCCTATCCTCTATCCTATCCTATACTCTATCCTATCCTATCTTCTATCCTATCCTATCCACTATCCTATCCTATCCTCTATCCTATCCTATCCTCTATCCTATCCTCTATCCTATCCTCTATCCTATCCTCTATCCTATCCTCTATTATATCCTATCCTCTGTCCTATCCTATCGTCTATCCTATCCTCTATCCTATCCGATCCTCTATCCTATCCTATCCTCTATCCTATCCTATCTTCTATCCTATCCTATCCTCTATCCTATCAAATCCCCTATCCTATCCTCTATCCTATCCTATCCTCTATCCTATCATATCCTCTATCCTATCCTATCCTCTATCCTATCCTATCCTCTATCCTATCCTATCCTCTATCCTATCCTATCCTCTATCCTATCCTGTCCTCTATCCTATCCTCTCCTCTATCCTATCCTATCCTCTATCCTATCCTATCCTCTATCCTATCCTATCTTCTATCCTATCCTATCCACTATCCTATCCTATCCTCTATCCTATCCTATCCTCTATCCTATCCTATCCTCTATCCTATCCTACCCTGTATCCTATCCAATCCTCTATCCTATCCTATCCTCTACCCTATCCTATCCTCTATCCTATCCTATCGTCTATCCTATCCTATCCTCTATTCTATCCTCTATCCTATCCTATCATCTATCCTATCCTATCCTCTATCCTATCCTATCCTCTATCCTATCCTATCCTCTATCCTCTATCCTATCCTATCTTCTATCCTATCCTATCCTCTATCCTATTAAATCCCCTATCCTATCCTATCCTGTATCATATCCCATTCCTCTACCCTATCCTATCATCTATCCTATCCAATCCTCTATCCTAGCGTATCCTCTACCCTATCATATCCTCTATCCTATAATATCCTCTATCCTATCCTATCCTCTATCCAATCCTCTATCCTATCCTATCCTCTATTCTATCCTATCCTCTATCCTATCCTATCCTCTATCCTATCCTATCTTCTATCCTATCCTATCAACTATCCTATCAAATCCCCTATCCTATCCTCTATAGTATTAAATCCCCTATCCTATCCTCTATCCTATCCTATCCTGTATCCTATCCAATCCTCTATCCTATCCTATCCTCTATCCTATCCTATCCTCTATCCTATCCTATCCTCTATCCTATCCTATCCTCTATCCTATCCTATCCTCTATCCTATCCTATCCTCTATCCAATCCTATCCTCTATCCTATCCTATCCTCTATCCTATCCCATCATCAATCCTATACTTTCGTCTATACTATCCTCTATCCTATCCTATCCTCTTATTTATCCTATCCTCTATCCTATCCTATCCTCTATCCTATCCGATCCTCTATCCTATCCTATCCTCTATCCTAGGCAATCCCATATCCTATCCTCTATTCTATCCTATCCTCTATCGTATCCATTTTTCTATAATATCGTATGTTCTATCGTATCCTATCCTCTATCCTATCCTATCAACTATCCTATCCTATCCTCTATCCTATCCTATACTCTATCCTATCCTATCCTCTATCCTATCCTATCCTATCCTATCCTCTATCCTTTCCTATACTCTATCCTATCCTATCCTCTATCGTATCCTATACTCTATCCTATCCTATCCTCTATCGTATCCTATCCTCTATCCTATCCTGTCCTCTATCTTATCCTATCATCTATCCTATCTTATCCTCTATCCAATCCTATCCTCTATCCTATCCTTTGCTCTATCCTATCCTATCCTCTATTCTATCCTATCCTCTTACTTATCCTATCCTATCCTCTATCCTATCCTATCCTCTATCCAATCCTATCCTCTATCCTATCCTATCCTCTTACTTATCCTATCCTCTATCCTATCCTATCCTCTATCCTATCCTATCCTCTATCCAATCCTATCCTCTATCCTATCCTATCCTCTATCCTATCCCATCATCAATCCTATCCTTTCGTCTATACTATCCTCTATCCTATCCTATCCTCTTACTTATCCTATCCTCTATCCTATCCTATCCTCTATCCTATCCTATCCTCTATACAATCCTATCCTCTATCCTATCCTATCCTCTATCCTATCCCATCATCAATCCTATCCTTTCGCCTATACTATCCTCTATCCTATCCTATCATCTTACTTATCCTATCCTCTATCCTATCATATCCTCTATCCTATCCTATCGTCTATCCTATCCTCTATCCTATCCTATCCTCTATCCTACCCCATCATCAATCCTATCCTATCGTCTATCCTATCCTCTATCCTATCCTATACTCTATCCTATCCTATCTTCTATCCTATCCTATCCTCTATCCTATCCTATCCTCTATCCTATCCTATCCTCTATCCTATCCTATCCTCTATCCTATCCTACCCTGTATCCTATCCAATCCTCTATCCTATCCTATCCTCTACCCTATCCTATCCTCTATCCTATCCTATCGTCTATCCTATCCTATCCTCTATTCTATCCTCTATCCTATCCTATCATCTATCCTATCCTATCCTCTATCGTATCCATTTTTCTATAATATCGTATGTTCTATCGTATCCTATCCTCTATCCTATCCTATCAACTATCCTATCCTATCCTCTATCCTATCCTATCAACTATCCTATCAACTATCCTATCCTATCCTCTATCCTATCCTATCCTATCCTATCCTCTATCCTATCCTATACTCTACCCTATCCTATCCTCTATCGTATCCTATACTCTATCCTATCCTATCCTCTATCGTATCCTATCCTGTATCCTATCCTGTCCTCTATCTTATCCTATCCTCTATCCTATCTTATCCTCTATCCAGTCCTATCCTCTATCCTATCCTATCCTCTATCCTATCCCATCATCAATCCTATCCTTTCGTCTATACTATCCTCTATCCTATCCTATCCTCTTACTTATCCTATCCGATCCTCTATCCTATCCTATCCTCTATCCTAGGCAATGCCATATCCTATCCTCTATCCTATCCTATCCTATCCTCTATCGTATCCTTTTTTCTATAATATCGTATGTTCTATCGTATCCTATCCTCTATCCTATCCTATCAACTATCCTATCCTATCCTCTATCCTATCCTATCAACTATCCTATCCTATCCTCTATCCTATCCTATCCTATCCTATCCTCTATCCTATCCTATACTCTATCCTATCCTATCCTCTATCGTATCCTATACTCTATCCTATCCTATCCTCTTACTTATCCTATCCTCTATCCTATCCTATCCTCTATCCTATCCGATCCTCTATCCTATCCTATCCTCTATCCTAGGCAATGCCATATCCTATCCTCTATCCTATCCTATCCTATCCTCTATCGTATCCTTTTTTCTATAATATCGTATGTTCTATCGTATCCTATCCTCTATCCTATCCTATCAACTATCCTATCCTATCCTCTATCCTATCCTATCAAATATCCTATCCTATCCTCTATCCTATCCTCTATCCTATCCTATACTCTATCCTATCCTATCCTCTATCGTATCCTATACTCTATCCTATCCTATCCTCTATCGTATCCTATCCTCTATCCTATCCTGTCCTCTATCTTATCCTATCCTCTATCCTATCTTATCCTCTATCCTATCCTATCCTCTATCCTATCCTATCCTCTATCCAATCCTATCCTCTATCCTATCCTATCCTCTTACTTATCCTATCCTCTATCCTATCCTCTATCCTATCCTATCCTCTATCCAATCCTATCCTCTATCCTATCCTATCCTCTATCCTATCCCATCATCAATCCTATCCTTTCGTCTATACTATCCTCTATCCTATCCTATCCTCTATCCTATCATATCCTCTATCCAATCCTATCCTCTATCCTATCCTATCCTCTATCCTATCCCATCATCAATCCTATTCTTTCGTCTATACTATCCTCTATCCTATCCTATCCTCTTACTTATCCTATCCTCTATCCTATCCTATCCTCTATCCTATCCTATCCTCTATCCAATCCTATCCTTTATCCTATTCTATCCTGTATCCTATCCCATCATCAATCCTATCCTTTCGCCTATACTATCCTCTATCCTATCCTATCCTCTTACTTATCCTATCCTCTATCCTATCCTATCCTCTATCCTATCCTCTCCTGTATCCAATCCTATCCTCTATCCTACTCTATCCTCTACCCTATAATACCATGTATCCTATCCTATTCTCTATCCTATCCTATCCTCTATCGTATGCTCGATCCTATCCTATCAACTATCGTATCCTATCCTCTATCATATCCTATCCTCTATCCAATCCTATCCTCTATCCTATTCTATCCTCTATCCTATCCTATCCTCTATCCTATCCTATCCTCTACCCAATCCTATCCTCTATCCTATCCTATCCTCTATCCTATCCCATCATCAATCCTATCCTTTCGTCTATACTATCCTCTACCCTATCCTATCCTCTTACTTATCCTATCCTCTATCCTATCCTATCCTCTATCCTATCCGATCCTCTATCCTATCCTATCCTCTATCCTAGGCAATCCCATATCCTATCCTCTATCCTATCCTATCCTCTATCGTATCCATTTTTCTATAATATCGTATGTTCTATCGTATCCTATCCTCTATCCTATCCTATCAACTATCCTATCCTATCCTCTATCCTATCCTATCCTATCCTCTATCCTATCCTATCCTATCCTATCCTCTATCCTATCCTATACTCTATCCTATCCTATCCTCTATCGTATCCTATACTCTATCCTATCCTATCCTCTATAGTATCCTATCCTCTATCCTATCCTGTCCTCTATCTTATCCTATCCTCTATCCTATCTTATCCTCTATCCTATCCTATCCTCTATCCTATCCTATCCTCTATCCAATCCTATCCTCTATCCTATCCTATCCTCTTACTTATCCTATCCTCTATCCTATCCTATCCTCTATCCTATCCTATCCTCTATCCAATCCTATCCTCTATCCTATCCTATCCTCTATCCTATCCTATCATCAATCCTATCCTATCCTATCCTGTATCCAATCCTATCCTCTATCCTATTCTATCCTCTACCCTATAATACCATGTATCCTATCCTATTCTCTATCCTATCCTATCCTCTGTCGTATGCTCGATCCTATCCTATCAACTATCGTATCCTATCCTCTATCATATCCTATCCTCTATCCAATCCTATCCTCTATCCTATCCTATCCTCTATCCTATACTATCATCTATCCAATCTTATCCTCTATCCTATCCGATCCTCTATCCTATCCTATCAACTATCCTATCCTATCGTCTATCCTATCCTATCCTCTATCCTATCCTATCCTATCCTATCCTCTATCCTATCCTATACTCTATCCTATCCTATCCTCTATCGTATCCTATACTCTATCCTATCCTATCCTCTATCGTATCCTATCCTCTATCCTATCCTGTCCTCTATCTTATCCTATCCTCTATCCTATCTTATCCTCTATCCTATCCTATCCTCTATCCTATCCTATCCTCTATCCACTCCTATCCTCTATCCTATCCTATCCTCTTATTTATCCTATCCTCTATCCTATCCTATCCTCTATCCTATCCTATCCACTATCCAATCCTATCCTCTATCCTATCCTATCCTCTATCCTATCCTATCATCAATCCTATCCTATCCTATCCTGTATCCAATCCTATCCTCTATCCTATTCTATCCTCTACCCTATAATACCATGTATCCTATCCTATTCTCTATCCTATCCTATCCTCTATCGTATGCTCGATCCTATCCTATCAACTATCGTATCCTATCCTCTATCATATCCTATCCTCTATCCAATCCTATCCTCTATCCTATCCTATCCTCTATCCTATACTATCCTCTATCCAATCTTATCCTCTATCCTATCCGATCCTCTATCCTATCCTATCCTCTATCGTATCCTATACTCTATCGTATCCTATACTCTATCCTATCCTATCCTCTATCCTATCCTATCCTCTATCCTATCCTATCCTCTATCCAATCCTATCCTCTATCCTATCCTATCCTCTATCCTATCCCATCATCAATCCTATCCTTTCGTCTATACTATCCTCTATCCTATCCTATCCTCTTACTTATCCTATCCTCTATCCAATCCTATCCTCTATCCTATCCTATCCTGTATCCAATCCTATCCTCTATCCTATTCTATCCTCTACCCTATAATACCATGTATCCTATCCTATTCTCTATCCTATCCTATCCTCTATCGTATGCTCGATCCTATCCTATCAACTATCGTATCCTATCCTCTATCATATCCTATCCTCTATCCAATCCTATCCTCTATCCTATTATATCCTCTATCCTATCCTATCCTCTATCCTATCCTATCCTCTATCCAATCCTATCCTCTATCCTATCCTATCCTCTATGCTATCCCATCATCAATCCTATCCTTTCGTCTATACTATCCTCTATCCTATCCTATCCTCTATCCTATCCTATTCTCTATCCTATCCTATCCTCTATCCTATCCTATCCTCTATCCTATCATATCCTCTATTGTATCCTATCCTCTATCCTATCCTATCCTCTATCCTATCCTATCTTCTATCCTATCCTATCCTCTATCCTATCAAATCCCCTATCCTATCCTCTGTACTATCCTATCCTCTATCCTATCGTATCCTCTATCCTATCCTATCGTCTATCCTATCCTCTATCCTACCCTATCCTCTATCCTATCCTATCCTCTATCCTATCCTATACTCTATCCTATCCTATCTTCTATCCTATCCTATCCTCTATCCTATCAAATCCCCTATCCTATCCACTGTCCTATCCTATCCTCTATCCTATCCTATCCTCTATCCTATCCTATTCTCTATCCTATCCTATCGTCTATCCTATCCTCTATCCTACCCTATCCTCTATCCTATCCTATCCTATCCTCTATCCAATCCTATCTTCTATCCTATCCTATCATCTATCCTATCAAATCCCCTAACCTATCCTCTATCCTATCCTATCCTGTATCCTATCCAATCCTCTATCCTATCCTATAATCTATCATCAATCCTATCCTTTCCTGTATCCTATCCAATCCTCTTTCCTATCCTATCATCTATCCTCAATCCTATCCTATCCTCTATCCTATCCTATCCTCTATCCTATCAAATCCCCTATCCTATCCTCTGTCCTATCCTATCCTGTATCCTATCCTATCCTCTATCCTATCCTATCATCTATCCTCTATCCTATCCAATCCTCTATCCTAGCCTATCCTCTATCCTATCATATCCTCTATCCTATAATATCCTCTATCCTATCCTATCCTCTATCCTATCCTATCGTCTATCCTATCCTCTATCCTATCCTATCCTCTATCCTATCCTATCCTGTATCCTATCCAATCCTCTATCCTATCCTACAATCTATCATCAATCCTATCCTTTCCTGTATCCTATCCAATCCTCTTTCCTATCCTATCCTCTATCCAATCCTATCTTCTATCCTATCCTATCCTCTATCCTATCAAATCCCCTAACCTATCCTCTATCCTATCCTATCCTGTATCCTATCCAATCCTCTATCTTATCCTATCCTCTATCCTATCCTATCCTCTATCCTATAGTATCGTCTATCCTATCCTATCCTCTATCCTATCCTATCCTCTATCCTATCCAATCCTCTATCCTATCCTATCCTCTATCCTATCCTATCCTCTATCCAATCCTATCCTCTATCCTATCCTATCCTCTATCCTATCCTATCATCAATCCTATCCTATCCTATCCTGTATCCAATCCTATCCTCTATCCTATTCTATCCTCTACCCTATAATACCATGTATCCTATCCTATTCTCTATCCTATCCTATCCTCTGTCGTATGCTCGATCCTATCCTATCAACTATCGTATCCTATCCTCTATCATATCCTATCCTCTATCCAATCCTATCCTCTATCCTATCCTATCCTCTATCCTATACTATCCTCTATCCAATCTTATCCTCTATCCTATCCGATCCTCTATCCTATCCTATCAACTATCCTATCCTATCCTCTATCCTATCCTATCCTATCCTATCCTCTATCCTATCCTATACTCTATCCTATCCTATCCTCTATCGTATCCTATACTCTATCCTATCCTATCCTCTATCGTATCCTATCCTCTATCCTATCCTGTCCTCTATCTTATCCTATCCTCTATCCTATCTTATCCTCTATCCTATCCTATCCTCTATCCTATCCTATCCTCTATCCAATCCTATCCTCTATCCTATCCTATCCTCTTATTTATCCTATCCTCTATCCTATCCTATCCTCTATCCTATCCTATCCTCTATCCAATCCTATCCTCTATCCTATCCTATCCTCTATCCTATCCTATCATCAATCCTATCCTATCCTATCCTGTATCCAATCCTATCCTCTATCCTATTCTATCCTCTACCCTATAATACCATGTATCCTATCCTATTCTCTATCCTATCCTATCCTCTATCGTATGCTCGATCCTATCCTATCAACTATCGTATCCTATCCTCTATCATATCCTATCCTCTATCCAATCCTATCCTCTATCCTATCCTATCCTCTATCCTATACTATCCTCTATCCAATCTTATCCTCTATCCTATCCGATCCTCTATCCTATCCTATCCTCTATCGTATCCTATACTCTATCGTATCCTATACTCTATCCTATCCTATCCTCTATCCTATCCTATCCTCTATCCTATCCTATCCTCTATCCAATCCTATCCTCTATCCTATCCTATCCTCTATCCTATCCCATCATCAATCCTATCCTTTCGTCTATACTATCCTCTATCCTATCCTATCCTCTTACTTATCCTATCCTCTATCCTATCCTATCCTCTATCCTATCCTATCCTGTATCCAATCCTATCCTCTATCCTATTCTATCCTCTACCCTATAATACCATGTATCCTATCCTATTCTCTATCCTATCCTATCCTCTATCGTATGCTCGATCCTATCCTATCAACTATCGTATCCTATCCTCTATCATATCCTATCCTCTATCCAATCCTATCCTCTATCCTATTATATCCTCTATCCTATCCTATCCTCTATCCTATCCTATCCTCTATCCAATCCTATCCTCTATCCTATCCTATCCTCTATGCTATCCCATCATCAATCCTATCCTTTCGTCTATACTATCCTCTATCCTATCCTATCCTCTATCCTATCCTATTCTCTATCCTATCCTATCCTCTATCCTATCCTATCCTCTATCCTATCATATCCTCTATTGTATCCTATCCTCTATCCTATCCTATCCTCTATCCTATCCTATCCTCTATCCAATCCTATCCTCTATCCTATCCTATCCTCTTATTTATCCTATCCTCTATCCTATCCTATCCTCTATCCTATCCTATCCTCTATCCAATCCTATCCTCTATCCTATCCTATCCTCTATCCTATCCTATCATCAATCCTATCCTATCCTATCCTGTATCCAATCCTATCCTCTATCCTATTCTATCCTCTACCCTATAATACCATGTATCCTATCCTATTCTCTATCCTATCCTATCCTCTATCGTATGCTCGATCCTATCCTATCAACTATCGTATCCTATCCTCTATCATATCCTATCCTCTATCCAATCCTATCCTCTATCCTATCCTATCCTCTATCCTATACTATCCTCTATCCAATCTTATCCTCTATCCTATCCGATCCTCTATCCTATCCTATCCTCTATCGTATCCTATACTCTATCCTATCCTATCCTCTATCCTATCCTATCCTCTATCCTATCCTATCCTCTATCCAATCCTATCCTCTATCCTATCCTATCCTCTATCCTATCCTATCCTCTATCCACTCCTATCCTCTATCCTATCCTATCCTCTTATTTATCCTATCCTCTATCCTATCCTATCCTCTATCCTATCCTATCCTCTATCCAATCCTATCCTCTATCCTATCCTATCCTCTATCCTATCCTATCATCAATCCTATCCTATCCTATCCTGTATCCAATCCTATCCTCTATCCTATTCTATCCTCTACCCTATAATACCATGTATCCTATCCTATTCTCTATCCTATCCTATCCTCTATCGTATGCTCGATCCTATCCTATCAACTATCGTATCCTATCCTCTATCATATCCTATCCTCTATCCAATCCTATCCTCTATCCTATCCTATCCTCTATCCTATACTATCCTCTATCCAATCTTATCCTCTATCCTATCCGATCCTCTATCCTATCCTATCCTCTATCGTATCCTATACTCTATCGTATCCTATACTCTATCCTATCCTATCCTCTATCCTATCCTATCCTCTATCCTATCCTATCCTCTATCCAATCCTATCCTCTATCCTATCCTATCCTCTATCCTATCCCATCATCAATCCTATCCTTTCGTCTATACTATCCTCTATCCTATCCTATCCTCTTACTTATCCTATCCTCTATCCTATCCTATCCTCTATCCTATCCTATCCTGTATCCAATCCTATCCTCTATCCTATTCTATCCTCTACCCTATAATACCATGTATCCTATCCTATTCTCTATCCTATCCTATCCTCTATCGTATGCTCGATCCTATCCTATCAACTATCGTATCCTATCCTCTATCATATCCTATCCTCTATCCAATCCTATCCTCTATCCTATTATATCCTCTATCCTATCCTATCCTCTATCCTATCCTATCCTCTATCCAATCCTATCCTCTATCCTATCCTATCCTCTATGCTATCCCATCATCAATCCTATCCTTTCGTCTATACTATCCTCTATCCTATCCTATCCTCTATCCTATCCTATTCTCTATCCTATCCTATCCTCTATCCTATCCTATCCTCTATCCTATCATATCCTCTATTGTATCCTATCCTCTATCCTATCCTATCCTCTATCCTATCCTATCTTCTATCCTGTCCTATCCTCTATCCTATCAAATCCCCTATCCTATCCTCTGTACTATCCTATCCTCTATCCTATCGTATCCTCTATCCTATCCTATCGTCTATCCTATCCTCTATCCTACCCTATCCTCTATCCTATCCTATCCTCTATCCTATCCTATACTCTATCCTATCCTATCTTCTATCCTATCCTATCCTCTATCCTATCAAATCCCCTATCCTATCCACTGTCCTATCCTATCCTCTATCCTATCCTATCCTCTATCCTATCCTATTCTCTATCCTATCCTATCGTCTATCCTATCCTCTATCCTACCCTATCCTCTATCCTATCCTATCCTATCCTCTATCCAATCCTATCTTCTATCCTATCCTATCATCTATCCTATCAAATCCCCTAACCTATCCTCTATCCTATCCTATCCTGTATCCTATCCAATCCTCTATCCTATCCTATAATCTATCATCAATCCTATCCTTTCCTGTATCCTATCCAATCCTCTTTCGTATCCTATCATCTATCCTCAATCCTATCCTATCCTCTATCCTATCCTATCCTCTATCCTATCAAATCCCCTATCCTATCCTCTGTCCTATCCTATCCTGTATCCTATCCTATCCTCTATCCTATCCTATCATCTATCCTCTATCCTATCCAATCCTCTATCCTAGCCTATCCTCTATCCTATCATATCCTCTATCCTATAATATCCTCTATCCTATCCTATCCTCTATCCTATCCTATCGTCTATCCTATCCTCTATCCTATCCTATCCTCTATCCTATCCTATCCTGTATCCTATCCAATCCTCTATCCTATCCTACAATCTATCATCAATCCTATCCTTTCCTGTATCCTATCCAATCCTCTTTCCTATCCTATCCTCTATCCAATCCTATCTTCTATCCTATCCTATCCTCTATCCTATCAAATCCCCTAACCTATCCTCTATCCTATCCTATCCTGTATCCTATCCAATCCTCTATCTTATCCTATCCTCTATCCTATCCTATCCTCTATCCTATAGTATCGTCTATCCTATCCTATCCTCTATCCTATCCTATCCTCTATCCTATCCAATCCTCTATCCTATCCTATCCTCTATCCTATCCTATCCTCTATCCAATCCTATCCTCTATCCTATCCTATCCTCTATCCTATCCTATCATCAATCCTATCCTATCCTATCCTGTATCCAATCCTATCCTCTATCCTATTCTATCCTCTACCCTATAATACCATGTATCCTATCCTATTCTCTATCCTATCCTATCCTCTGTCGTATGCTCGATCCTATCCTATCAACTATCGTATCCTATCCTCTATCATATCCTATCCTCTATCCAATCCTATCCTCTATCCTATCCTATCCTCTATCCTATACTATCCTCTATCCAATCTTATCCTCTATCCTATCCGATCCTCTATCCTATCCTATCAACTATCCTATCCTATCCTCTATCCTATCCTATCCTATCCTATCCTCTATCCTATCCTATACTCTATCCTATCCTATCCTCTATCCTATCCTGTCCTCTATCTTATCCTATCCTCTATCCTATCTTATCCTCTATCCTATCCTATCCTCTATCCTATCCTATCCTCTATCCAATCCTATCCTCTATCCTATCCTATCCTCTTATTTATCCTATCCTCTATCCTATCCTATCCTCTATCCTATCCTATCCTCTATCCAATCCTATCCTCTATCCTATCCTATCCTCTATCCTATCCTATCATCAATCCTATCCTATCCTATCCTGTATCCAATCCTATCCTCTATCCTATTCTATCCTCTACCCTATAATACCATGTATCCTATCCTATTCTCTATCCTATCCTATCCTCTATCGTATGCTCGATCCTATCCTATCAACTATCGTATCCTATCCTCTATCATATCCTATCCTCTATCCAATCCTATCCTCTATCCTATCCTATCCTCTATCCTATACTATCCTCTATCCAATCTTATCCTCTATCCTATCCGATCCTCTATCCTATCCTATCCTCTATCGTATCCTATACTCTATCGTATCCTATACTCTATCCTATCCTATCCTCTATCCTATCCTATCCTCTATCCTATCCTATCCTCTATCCAATCCTATCCTCTATCCTATCCTATCCTCTATCCTATCCCATCATCAATCCTATCCTTTCGTCTATACTATCCTCTATCCTATCCTATCCTCTTACTTATCCTATCCTCTATCCTATCCTATCCTCTATCCTATCCTATCCTGTATCCAATCCTATCCTCTATCCTATTCTATCCTCTACCCTATAATACCATGTATCCTATCCTATTCTCTATCCTATCCTATCCTCTATCGTATGCTCGATCCTATCCTATCAACTATCGTATCCTATCCTCTATCATATCCTATCCTCTATCCAATCCTATCCTCTATCCTATTATATCCTCTATCCTATCCTATCCTCTATCCTATCCTATCCTCTATCCAATCCTATCCTCTATCCTATCCTATCCTCTATGCTATCCCATCATCAATCCTATCCTTTCGTCTATACTATCCTCTATCCTATCCTATCCTCTATCCTATCCTATTCTCTATCCTATCCTATCCTCTATCCTATCCTATCCTCTATCCTATCATATCCTCTATTGTATCCTATCCTCTATCCTATCCTATCCTCTATCCTATCCTATCTTCTATCCTATCCTATCCTCTATCCTATCAAATCCCCTATCCTATCCTCTGTACTATCCTATCCTCTATCCTATCGTATCCTCTATCCTATCCTATCGTCTATCCTATCCTCTATCCTACCCTATCCTCTATCCTATCCTATCCTCTATCCTATCCTATACTCTATCCTATCCTATCTTCTATCCTATCCTATCCTCTATCCTATCAAATCCCCTATCCTATCCACTGTCCTATCCTATCCTCTATCCTATCCTATCCTCTATCCTATCCTATTCTCTATCCTATCCTATCGTCTATCCTATCCTCTATCCTATCCTATCCTGTATCCTATCCAATCCTCTATCTTATCCTATCCTCTATCCTATCCTATCCTCTATCCTATAGTATCGTCTATCCTATCCTATCCTCTATCCTATCATATCATCTATCCTATAATATCCTCTATCCTATCCTATCCTCTATCCTATCCTATCGTCTATCCTATCCTCTATCCTATCCTATCCTGTATCCTATCCAATCCTCTATCCTATCCTATAATCTATCATCAATCCTATCCTTTCCTGTATCCTATCCAATCCTCTTTCCTATCCTATCCTCTATCCAATCCTATCTTCTATCCTATCCTATCCTCTATCCTATCAAATCCCCTAACCTATCCTCTATCCTATCCTATCCTGTATCCTATCCAATCCTCTATCTTATCCTATCCTCTATCCTATCCTATCCTCTATCCCATAGTATCGTCTATCCTATCCTATCCTCTATCCTATCCTATCCTCTATCCTATCCAATCCTCTATCCTATCCTATCCTCTATCATATCCTATCCTCTATCCTATCCTATCTTCTATCCTATCCTATCCTCTATCCTATCAAATCCCCTATCCTATCCTCTATCCTGTCCTATCCTGTATCCTATCAAATCCCCTATCCTATCCTCTATCCTATCCTATCCTGTATCCTATCCAATCCTCTATCCTATCCTATCATCTATCTTCTATCCTATCCAATCCTCTACCCTAGCCTATCCTCCATCCTATCCTATCCTGTATCCTATCCTATCCTCTATCCTATCCTATCATCTATCCTATCCTATCGTCTATCCTATCCTCTATCCTATCCTATCCTCTATCCTATCCTATCGTCTATCCTATCCTCTATCCTATCCTATCCTCTATCCTATCCTATCGTCTATCCTATCCTCTATCCTATCCTATCCTCTATCCTATCCTATCCTGTATCCTATCCAATCCTCTATCCTATCCTATAATCTATCCTCAATGCTATCCTTTTCTGTATCCTATCCAGTCCTCTATCCTATCCTGTCCTCTATCCTATCCTATCCTCTGTCCTATCCTATCCTCTATCCTATCCTATCCTCTATCATATCCTATCCTCTATCCTATCCTATTCTCTATCCTATCCTATCCTCTATCCTATCCTCTATCCTATCCTCTATCCTATCCTCTATCCTATTCTCTATCCTATCCTATCCTCTATCCTATCCTATCCTGTATCCTATCCAATCCTCTACCCTATCCTATCCTCTATCCTATCCTATCCTCTCTCCTATAGTATCGTCTATCCTATCCTATCCTCTATCCTATCCTATCCTCTATCCTATCCAATCCTCTATCCTATCCTATCCTCTATCATATCCTATCCTCTATCCTATCCTATCTTCTATCCTATCCTATCCTCTATCCTATCAAATCCCCTATCCTATCCTCTATCCTGTATCCTATCAAATCCCCTATCCTATCCTCTATCCTATCCTATCCTGTATCCTATCCTGTATCCTATCCTGTATCCTATCCAATCCTCTATCCTATCCTATCATCTATCATCTATCCTATCCAATCCTCTACCCTAGCCTATCCTCTATCCTATCCTATCCTGTATCCTATCCTATCCTCTATCCTATCCTATCATCTATCCTCTATCCTATCCAATCCTCTATCCTAGCCTATCCTCTATCCTATCATATCCTCTATCCTATAATATCCTCTATCCTATCCTATCCTCTATCCAATCCTCTATCCTATCCTATCCTCTGTCCTATCCTATCCTCTATCCTATCCTATCCTCTATCCTATCCTATTCTCTATCCTATCCTATCCTCTATCCTATCCTATCCTCTAACCTATCCTATCCTCAATCCTATCCTATCCTCTATCCTATCCTATCCTCTATCCTATCAAATCCCCTATCCTATCCTCTGTCCTATCCTATCCTCTATCCTATCCTATCTTCTATCCTATCCTATCCTCTATCCTATCAAATCCCCTATCCTATCCTCTGTACTATCCTATCCTCTATCCTATCGTATCCTCTATCCTATCCTATCCTCTATCCTATCCTATCCTCTATCCTATCCTATCTTCTATCCTATCCTATCCTCTATCCTATCAAATCGCCTATCCTATCCTCTGTACTATCCTATCCTCTATCCTATCGTATCCTCTATCCTATCCTATCGTCTATCCTATCCTCTATCCTACCCTATCCTCTATCCTATCCTATCCTCTATCCTATCCTATACTCTATCCTATCCTATCTTCTATCCTATCCTATCCTCAATCCTATCAAATCCCCTATCCTATCCTCTGTCCTACCCTATCCTCTATCCTATCCTATCCTCTATCCTATCCTATTCTCTATCCTATCCTATCCTCTATCCTATCCTATCCTCTATCCTATCCTATAATCTATCATCAATCCTATCCTTTCCTGTATCCTATCCAATCCTCTTTCCTATCCTATCATCTATCCTCACTCCTATCCTATCCTCTATCCTATCCTATCCTCTATCCTATCAAATCCCCTATCCTATCCACTGTCCTATCCTATCCTCTATCCTATCCTATCCTCTATCCTATCCTATTCTCTATCCTATCCTATCGTCTATCCTATCAAATCCCCTATCCTACCCTATCCTCTATCCTATCCTATCCTCTATCCTATCCTATCCACTATCCAATCCTATCTTCTATCCTATCCTATCCTCTATCCTATCAAATCCCCTAACCTATCCTCTATCGTATCCTATACTCTATCGTATCCTATACTCTATCCTATCCTATCCTCTATCCTATCCTATCCTCTATCCTATCCTATCCTCTATCCAATCCTATCCTCTATCCTATCCTATCCTCTATCCTATCCCATCATCAATCCTATCCTTTCGTCTATACTATCCTCTATCCTATCCTATCCTCTTACTTATCCTATCCTCTATCCTATCCTATCCTCTATCCTATCCTATCCTGTATCCAATCCTATCCTCTATCCTATTCTATCCTCTACCCTATAATACCATGTATCCTATCCTATTCTCTATCCTATCCTATCCTCTATCGTATGCTCGATCCTATCCTATCAACTATCGTATCCTATCCTCTATCATATCCTATCCTCTATCCAATCCTATCCTCTATCCTATTATATCCTCTATCCTATCCTATCCTCTATCCTATCCTATCCTCTATCCTATCCTATCCTGTATCCAATCCTATCCTCTATCCTATTCTATCCTCTACCCTATAATACCATGTATCCTATCCTATTCTCTATCCTATCCTATCCTCTATCGTATGCTCGATCCTATCCTATCAACTATCGCATCCTATCCTCTATCATATCCTATCCTCTATCCAATCCTATCCTCTATCCTATTATATCCTCTATCCTATCCTATCCTCTATCCTATCCTATTCTCTATCCTATCCTATCCTCTATCCTATCCTATCCTCTATCCTATCATATCCTCTATTGTATCCTATCCTCTATCCTATCCTATCCTCTATCCTATCCTATCTTCTATCCTATCCTATCCTCTATCCTACCAAATCCCCTATCCTATCGTCTGTACTATCCTATCCTCTATCCTATCGTATCCTCTATCCTATCCTATCGTCTATCCTATCCTCTATCCTACCCTATCCTCTATCCTATCCTATCCTCTATCCTATCCTATACTCTATCCTATCCTATCTTCTATCCTATCCTATCCTCTATCCTATCAAATCCCCTATCCTATCCACTGTCCTATCCTATCCTCTATCCTATCCTATCCTCTATCCTATCCTATTCTCTATCCTATCCTATCGTCTATCCTATCCTCTATCCTATCCTATCCTGTATCCTATCCAATCCTCTATCTTATCCTATCCTCTATCCTATCCTATCCTGTATCCTATCCAATCCTCTATCCTATCCTATCTTCTATCCTATCCTATCCTCTATCCTATCAAATCCCCTATCCTATCCTCTATCCTATCCTATCCTGTATCCTATCCAATCCTCTATCCTGTCCTATCATCTATCCTCTATCCTATCCAATCCTCTATCCTAGCCTATCCTCTATCCTATCATATCCTCTATCCTATAATATCCTCTATTCTATCCTATCCTGTATCCTATCTTATCCTCTTTCCTATCCTATCTTCTATCCTATCCTATCCTCTATCCTATCCTATCCTCTATCCTATCCTATCTTCTATCCTATCCTATCCTCTATCCTATCAAATCCCCTATCCTATCCTCTATCCTATCCTATCCTGTATCCTATCCAATCCTCTATCCTATCCTATCCTCTATCCTATCCTATCCTCTATCCTATCCTATCCTCTATCCTATCCTATCCTCTATCCTATCCTATCCTCTATCCTATCCTATCCTCTATCCTATCAAATCCCCTATCCTATCCTCTGTCCTATCCTATCCTCTATCCTATCCTATCCTCTATCATATCCTATCCTCTATCCTATCCTATTCTCTATCCTATCCTATTCTCTATCCTATCCTCTATCCTATCCTATCCTCTATCCTATCCTGTATCCTATCTTATCCTCTTTCCTATCCTATCTTCTATCCTATCCTATCCTCTATCCTATCCTATCCTCTATCCTATCCTATCTTCTATCCTATCCTATCCTCTATCCTATCAAATCCCCTATCCTATCCTCTATCCTATCAAATCCCCTATCCTATCCTCTGTCCTATCCTATCCTCTATCCTATCCTATCCTCTATCATATCCTATCCTCTATCCTATCCTATTCTCTATCCTATCCTATTCTCTATCCTATCCTCTATCCTATCCTATCCTCTATCCTATCCTATCGTCTATCCTATCCTCTATCCTATCCTATCCTCTATCCTATCCTATCCTCTATCCTATCCTATCTTCTATCCTATCCTATCCTCTATCCTATCAAATCCCCTATCCTATCCTCTATCCTATCCTATCCTGTATCCTATCCTATCCTGTATCCTATCTTATCCTCTTTCCTATCCTATCTTCTATCCTATCCTATCCTCTATCCTATCCTATCCTCTATCCTATCCTATCTTCTATCCTATCCTATCCTCTATCCTATCAAGTCCCCTATCCTATCCTCTATCCTATCCTATCCTGTATCCTATCCAATCCTCCATCCTATCTTATCATCTATCCACAATCCTATCCTTTCGTGTATCCTAGCCAATCCTCTATCCTATCCTATCCTCTATCCTATCCTATCGTCTATCCTATCCTCTATCCTATCCTATCCTCTATCCTATCCTATCCTCTATCCTATCCTATCCTCTATCCTATCCTATCCTCTATCCTATCCTATCCTCTATCCTATCCTATCCTCAATCCTATCCTTTCCTATATCCTATCCAATCCTCTATCCTATCCTATCCTCTATCCTATCCTGTGCTCTATCCTATCATATCCTCTATCCTATCCTATCGTCTATCCTATCCTCTATCCTATCCTATCCTCTATCCTATCCTATCCTCTATCCTATCCTATCTTCTATCCTACCATATCCTCTATCCTATCAAATCCACTATCCTATCCTCTATCCTATCCACTATCCTATCCTCTATCCTATCCTATCCTCTATCCTATCCTATCCTCTATCCTAGCCTATCCTCTATCCTATCATATCCTCTATCCTATAATATCCTCTATCCTATCCTATCCTGTATCCTATCCTATCCTCTATCCTATCCTATCCTCTATCCTATCCTATCCTCTATCCTATCCTATCCTCTATCCTATCCTATCCTCTATCCCATCCTATCTTCTATCCTATCCTATCCTCAATCCTATCCTTTCCTATATCCTATCCATTCCTCTATCCTATCCTATCCTCTATCCTATCCTGTGCTCTATCCTATCATATCCTCTATCCTATCCTATCGTCTATCCTATCCTCTATCCTATCCTATCCTCTATCCTATCCTATCCTCTATCCTATCCTATCTTCTATCCTACCCTATCCTCTATCCAATCCTATCCTCTATCCTATCCTATCTTCTATCCTATCGTATCCTCTATCCTATCAAATCCCCTATCCTATCCTCTATCCTATCAAATCCCCTATCCTATCCTCTGTACTATCCTATCCTCTATCCTATCCTATCATCTATCCTCAATCCTATCCTTTCCTATATCCTATCCAATCCTCTATCCTATCCTATCCTCTATCCTATCCTGTGCTCTATCCTATCATATCCTCTATCCTATCCTATCGTCTATCCTATCCTCTATCCTATCCTATCCTCTATCCTATCCTATCCTCTATCCTATCCTATCTTCTATCCTACCCTATCCTCTATCCTATCAAATCCACTATCCTATCCTCTATCCTATCCACTATCCTATCCTCTATCCTATCCTATCCTCTATCCTATCCTATCCTCTATCCTAGCCTATCCTCTATCCTATCATATCCTCTATCCTATAATATCCTCTATCCTATCCTATCCTGCATCCTATCCAATCCTCTATCCTATCCTATCTTCTATCCTATCCTATCCTCTATCCTATCAAATCCCCTATCCTATCCTCTATCCTATCCTATCCTGTATCCTATCCAATCCTCTATCCTGTCCTATCATCTATCCTCTATCCTATCCAATCCTCTATCCTAGCCTATCCTCTATCCTATCATATCCTCTATCCTATAATATCCTCTATCCTATCCTATCCTCTATCCAATCCTCTATCCTATCCTATCCTCTATTCTATCCTATCTTATCCTCTATCCTATCCTATCTTCTATCCTATCCTATCCTCTATCCTATCCTATCCTATCCTCTATCCTATCCTATCCTCTATCCTATCCTATTATCTATCCTATCCTACCGTCTATCATATCCTCTATCCTATCCTATCCTCTATCCTATCCTACCCTCTATCCTATCCTATGCTCTATCCTATCCTATACTCTATCCTATCCTCTATCCTATCCTATCCTCTATAATATCGTATACTCTATCATATCCTATCCTCTATCCTATAATATCCTCTATCCTATCAAATACCCTATCCTATCCTCTATCCTATCCTATCCTGTATCCTATCCTATCCAATCCCCTATCCTATGCTCTATCCTATCCTACCCTCTATAATATCGTATACTCTATCATATCCTATCATCTATCCTATAATATCATCTATCCGTTCCTATCCTCTATCCTATCCTCTATCCTAGCCTATCCTCTATCCTATCCTATCCAATCCCCTATCCTATGCTCTATCCTATCCTACCCTCTATAATATCGTATACTCTATCATATCCTATCCTCTATCCTATAATATCCTCTATCCTATCAAATACCCTATCCTATCCTCTATCCTATCCTATCCTGTATCCTATCCAATCCTCTATCCTGTCCTATCATCTATCCTCTATCCTATCCAATCCTCTATCCTAGCGTATCCTCTATCCTATCATATCCTCTATCCTATAATATCCTCTATTCTATCCTATCCTGTATCCTATCTTATCCTCTTTCCTATCCTATCTTCTATCCTATCCTATCCTCTATCCTATCCTATCCTCTATCCTATCCTATCTTCTATCCTATCCTATCCTCTATCCTATCAAATCCCCTATCCTATCCTCTATCCTATCCTATCCTGTATCCTATCCAATCCTCTATCCTATCCTATCCTCTATCCTATCCTATCCTCTATCCTATCCTATCCTCTATCCTATCCTATCCTCTATCCTATCCTATCCTCTATCCTATCCTATCCTCTATCCTATCCTATCCTCTATCCTATCCTATCCTCTATCCTATCAAATCCCCTATCCTATCCTCTGTCCTATCCTATCCTCTATCCTATCCTATCCTCTATCATATCCTATCCTCTATCCTATCCTATTCTCTATCCTATCCTATTCTCTATCCTATCCTCTATCCTATCCTATCCTCTATCCTATCCTGTATCCTATCTTATCCTCTTTCCTATCCTATCTTCTATCCTATCCTATCCTCTATCCTATCCTATCCTCTATCCTATCCTATCTTCTATCCTATCCTATCCTCTATCCTATCAAATCCCCTATCCTATCCTCTATCCTATCAAATCCCCTATCCTATCCTCTGTCCTATCCTATCCTCTATCCTATCCTATCCTCTATCATATCCTATCCTCTATCCTATCCTATTCTCTATCCTATCCTATTCTCTATCCTATCCTCTATCCTATCCTATCCTCTATCCTATCCTATCGTCTATCCTATCCTTTATCCTATCCTATCCTCTATCCTATCCTATCCTCTATCCTATCCTATCTTCTATCCTATCCTATCCTCTATCCTATCAAATCCCCTATCCTATCCTCTATCCTATCCTATCCTGTATCCTATCCTATCCTGTATCCTATCTTATCCTCTTTCCTATCCTATCTTCTATCCTATCCTATCCTCTATCCTATCCTATCCTCTATCCTATCCTATCTTCTATCCTATTCTATCCTCTATCCTATCAAATCCCCTATCCTATCCTCTATCCTATCCTATCCTGTATCCTATCCAATCCTCCATCCTATCTTATCATCTATCCACAATCCTATCCTTTCGTGTATCCTAGCCAATCCTCTATCCTATCCTATCCTCTATCCTATCCTATCGTCTATCCTATCCTCTATCCTATCCTATCCTCTATCCTATCCTATCCTCTATCCTATCCTATCCTCTATCCTATCCTATCCTCTATCCTATCCTATCCTCTATCCTATCCTATCCTCAATCCTATCCTTTCCTATATCCTATCCAATCCTCTATCCTATCCTATCCTCTATCCTATCCTGTGCTCTATCCTATCATATCCTCTATCCTATCCTATCGTCTATCCTATCCTCTATCCTATCCTATCCTCTATCCTATCCTATCCTCTATCCTACCCTATCCTCTATCCAATCCTATCCTCTATCCTATCCTATCTTCTATCCTATCGTATCCTCTATCCTATCAAATCCCCTATCCTATCCTCTATCCTATCAAATCCCCTATCCTATCCTCTGTACTATCCTATCCTCTATCCTATCCTATCCTCTATCCTAGCCTATCCTCTATCCTATCATATCCTCTATCCTATAATATCCTCTATCCTATCCTATCCTGTATCCTATCCAATCCTCTATCCTATCCTATCTTCTATCCTATCCTATCTTCTATCCTATCCTATCCTCTATCCTATCAAATCCCCTATCCTATCCTCTATCCTATCCTATCCTGTATCCTATCCAATCCTCTATCCTGTCCTATCATCTATCCTCTATCCTATCCAATCCTCTATCCTAGCCTATCCTCTATCCTATCATATCCTCTATCCTATAATATCCTCTATCCTATCCTATCCTCTATCCAATCCTCTATCCTATCCTATCCTCTATTCTATCCTATCTTATCCTCTATCCTATCCTATCTTCTATCCTATCCTATCCTCTATCCTATCCTATCCTATCCTCTATCCTATCCTATCCTCTATCCTATCCTATTATCTATCCTATCCTACCGTCTATCATATCCTCTATCCTATCCTATCCTCTATCCTATCCTACCCTCTATCCTATCCTATGCTCTATCCTATCCTATACTCTATCCTATCCTCTATCCTATCCTATCCTCTATCCTATCCTATCTTCTATCCTATCCTATCCTATATCCTATCCAATCCTCTATCCTATCCTATCCTCTATCCTATCCTGTGCTCTATCCTATCATATCCTCTATCCTATCCTATCGTCTATCCTATCCTCTATCCTATCCTATCCTCTATCCTATCCTATCCTCTATCCTATCCTATCTTCTATCCTACCCTATCCTCTATCCTATCAAATCCACTATCCTATCCTCTATCCTATCCACTATCCTATCCTCTATCCTATCCTATCCTCTATCCTATCCTATCCTCTATCCTAGCCTATCCTCTATCCTATCATATCCTCTATCCTATAATATCCTCTATCCTATCAAATCCCCTATCCTATCCTCTGTACTATCCTATCCTCTATCCTATCCTATCATCTATCCTCAATCCTATCCTTTCCTATATCCTATCCAATCCTCTATCCTATCCTATCCTCTATCCTATCCTGTGCTCTATCCTATCATATCCTCTATCCTATCCTATCGTCTATCCTATCCTCTATCCTATCCTATCCTCTATCCTATCCTATCCTCTATCCTATCCTATCTTCTATCCTACCCTATCCTCTATCCTATCAAATCCACTATCCTATCCTCTATCCTATCCACTATCCTATCCTCTATCCTATCCTATCCTCTATCCTATCCTATCCTCTATCCTAGCCTATCCTCTATGCTATCATATCCTCTATCCTATAATATCCTCTATCCTATCCTATCCTGTATCCTATCCAATCCTCTATCCTATCCTATCTTCTATCCTATCCTATCTTCTATCCTATCCTATCCTCTATCCTATCAAATCCCCTATCCTATCCTCTATCCTATCCTATCCTGTATCCTATCCAATCCTCTATCCTGTCCTATCATCTATCCTCTATCCTATCCAATCCTCTATCCTAGCCTATCCTCTATCCTATCATATCCTCTATCCTATAATATCCTCTATCCTATCCTATCCTCTATCCAATCCTCTATCCTATCCTATCCTCTATTCTATCCTATCTTATCCTCTATCCTATCCTATCTTCTATCCTATCCTATCCTCTATCCTATCCTATCCTATCCTCTATCCTATCCTATCCTCTATCCTATCCTATTATCTATCCTATCCTACCGTCTATCATATCCTCTATCCTATCCTATCCTCTATCCTATCCTACCCTCTATCCTATCCTATGCTCTATCCTATCCTATACTCTATCCTATCCTCTATCCTATCCTATCCTCTATAATATCGTATACTCTATCATATCCTATCCTCTATCCTATAATATCCTCTATCCTATCAAATACCCTATCCTATCCTCTATCCTATCCTATCCTGTATCCTATCCTATCCAATCCCCTATCCTATGCTCTATCCTATCCTACCCTCTATAATATCGTATACTCTATCATATCCTATCATCTATCCTATAATATCATCTATCCGTTCCTATCCTCTATCCTATCCTCTATCCTAGCCTATCCTCTATCCTATCCTATCCAATCCCCTATCCTATGCTCTATCCTATCCTACCCTCTATAATATCGTATACTCTATCATATCCTATCCTCTATCCTATAATATCCTCTATCCTATCAAATACCCTATCCTATCCTCTATCCTATCTTATCCTGTATCCTATCCAATCATCCATCCTATCTTATCATCTATCCACAATCCTATCCTTTCGTGTATCCTAGCCAATCCTCTATCCTATCCTATCCTCTATCCTATCCTATCGTCTATCCTATCCTCTATCCTATCCTATCCTCTATCCTATCCTATCCTCTATCCTATCCTATCCTCTATCCTATCCTATCCTCTATCCTATCCTATCCTCTATCCTATCCTATCCTCTATCCTATCCTATCTTCTATCCTACCCTATCCTCTATCCAATCCTATCCTCTATCCTATCCTATCTTCTATCCTATCGTATCCTCTATCCTATCAAATCCCCTATCCTATCCTCTATCCTATCAAATCCTCTATCCTATCCTCTGTACTATCCTATCCTCTATCCTATCCTATCATCTATCCTCAATCCTATCCTTTCCTATATCCTATCCAATCCTCTATCCTATCCTATCCTCTATCCTATCCTGTGCTCTATCCTATCATATCCTCTATCCTATCCTATCGTCTATCCTATCCTCTATCCTATCCTATCCTCTATCCTATCCTATCCTCTATCCTATCCTATCTTCTATCCTACCCTATCCTCTATCCTATCAAATCCACTATCCTATCCTCTATCCTATCCACTATCCTATCCTCTATCCTATCCTATCCTCTATCCTATCCAATCCTCTATCCTAGCCTATCCTCTATCCTATCATATCCTCTATCCTATAATATATTCTATCCTATCCTATCCTGTATCCTATCCAATCCTCTATCCTATCCTATCTTCTATCCTATCCTATCCTCTATCCTATCAAATCCCCTATCCTATCCTCTATCCTATCCTATCCTGTATCCTATCCAATCCTCTATCCTGTCCTATCATCTATCCTCTATCCTATCCAATCCTCTATCCTAGCCTATCCTCTATCCTATCATATCCTCTATCCTATAATATCCTCTATCCTATCCTATCCTCTATCCAATCCTCTATCCTATCCTATCCTCTATTCTATCCTATCTTATCCTCTATCCTATCCTATCTTCTATCCTATCCTATCCTCTATCCTATCCTATCCTATCCTCTATCCTATCCTATCCTCTATCCTATCCTATTATCTATCCTATCCTACCGTCTATCATATCCTCTATCCTATCCTATCCTCTATCCTATCCTATCCTATGCTCTATCCTATCCTATACTCTATCCTATCCTCTATCCTATCCTATCCTCTATAATATCGTATACTCTATCATATCCTATCCTCTATCCTATAATATCCTCTATCCTATCAAATACCCTATCCTATCCTCTATCCTATCCTATCCTGTATCCTATCCTATCCAATCCCCTATCCTATGCTCTATCCTATCCTACCCTCTATAATATCGTATACTCTATCATATCCTATCATCTATCCTATAATATCATCTATCCGTTCCTATCCTCTATCCTATCCTCTATCCTAGCCTATCCTCTATCCTATCCTATCCAATCCCCTATCATATGCTCTATCCTATCCTACCCTCTATAATATCGTATACTCTATCATATCCTATCCTCTATCCTATAATATCCTCTATCCTATCAAATACCCTATCCTATCCTCTATCCTATCCTATCCTGTATCCTATCCAATCCTCTATCCTGTCCTATCATCTATCCTCTATCCTATCCAATCCTCTATCCTAGCCTATCCTCTATCCTATCATATCCTCTATCCTATAATATCCTCTATTCTATCCTATCCTGTATCCTATCTTATCCTCTTTCCTATCCTATCTTCTATCCTATCCTATCCTCTATCCTATCCTATCCTCTATCCTATCCTATCTTCTATCCTATCCTATCCTCTATCCTATCAAATCCCCTATCCTATCCTCTATCCTATCCTATCCTGTATCCTATCCAATCCTCTATCCTATCCTATCGTCTATCCTCAATCCTATCCTTTCCTGTATCCTATCCAATCCTCTATCCTATCCTATCCTCTATCCTATCCTATCCTCTATCCTATCCTATCCTCTATCCTATCCTATCCTCTATCCTATCCTATCCTCTATCCTATCCTATCCTCTATCCTATCAAATCCCCTATCCTATCCTATCCTCTATCCTATCCTCTATCCTATCCTATCCTCTATCATATCCTATCCTCTATCCTATCCTATTCTCTATCCTATCCTATTCTCTATCCTATCCTCTATCCTATCCTATCCTCTATCCTATCCTATCGTCTATCCTATCCTCTATCCTATCCTATCCTCTATCCTATCCTATCCTCTATCCTATCCTATCTTCTATCCTATCCTATCCTCTATCCTATCAAATCGCCTATCCTATCCTCTATCCTATCCTATCCTGTATCCTATCCTATCCTGTATCCTATCTTATCCTCTTTCCTATCCTATCTTCTATCCTATCCTATCCTCTATCCTATCCTATCCTCTATCCTATCCTATCTTCTATCCTATCCTATCCTCTATCCTATCAAATCCCCTATCCTATCCTCTATCCTATCCTATCCTGTATCCTATCCAATCCTCCATCCTATCTTATCATCTATCCACAATCCTATCCTTTCGTGTATCCTAGCCAATCCTCTATCCTATCCTATCCTCTATCCTATCCTATCGTCTATCCTATCCTCTATCCTATCCTATCCTCCATCCTATCCTATCCTCTATTCTATCCTATCCTCTATCCTATCCTATCCTCTATCCTATCCTATCCTCTATCCTATCCTATCCTCTATCCTATCCTATCCTCTATCCTATCCTATCCTCTATCCTATCCTATCCTCTATCCTATCCTATCCTCTATCCTATCCTATCCTCTATCCTATCCTATCCTCTATCCTATCCTATCCTCTATCCTATCCTATCCTCTATCCTATCCTATCCTCTATCCTATCCTATCCTCTATCCTATCCTATCCTCTATCCTATCAAATCCCCTATCCTATCCTCTATCCTATCCTATCCTGTATCCTATCCAATCCTCTATCCTATCCTATCGTCTATCCTCAATCCTATCCTTTCCTGTATCCTATCCAATCCTCTATCCTATCCTATCCTCTATCCTATCCTATCCTCTATCCTATCCTATCCTCTATCCTATCCTATCCTCTATCCTATCCTATCCTCTATCCTATCAAATCCCCTATCCTATCCTCTGTCCTATCCTATCCTCTATCCTATCCTATCCTCTATCATATCCTATCCTCTATCCTATCCTATTCTCTATCCTATCCTATTCTCTATCCTATCCTCTATCCTATCCTATCCTCTATCCTATCCTATCGTCTATCCTATCCTCTATCCTATCCTATCCTCAATCCTATCCTATCCTCTATCCTATCCTATCTTCTATCCTATCCTATCCTCTATCCTATCAAATCCCCTATCCTATCCTCTATCCTATCCTATCCTGTATCCTATCCTATCCTGTATCCTATCTTATCCTCTTTCCTATCCTATCTTCTATCCTATCGTATCCTCTATCCTATCAAATCCCCTATCCTATCCTCTATCCTATCAAATCCCCTATCCTATCCTCTGTACTATCCTATCCTCTATCCTATCCTATCATCTATCCTCAATCCTATCCTTTCCTATATCCTATCCAATCCTCTATCCTATCCTATCCTCTATCCTATCCTGTGCTCTATCCTATCATATCCTCTATCCTATCCTATCGTCTATCCTATCCTCTATCCTATCCTATCCTCTATCCTATCCTATCCTCTATCCTATCCTATCTTCTATCCTACCCTATCCTCTATCCTATCAAATCCACTATCCTATCCTCTATCCTATCCACTATCCTATCCTCTATCCTATCCTATCCTCTATCCTATCCAATCCTCTATCCTAGCCTATCCTCTATCCTATCATATCCTCTATCCTATAATATCCTCTATCCTATCCTATCCTGTATCCTATCCAATCCTCTATCCTATCCTATCTTCTATCCTATCCTATCCTCTATCCTATCAAATCCCCTATCCTATCCTCTATCCTATCCTATCCTGTATCCTATCCAATCCTCTATCCTGTCCTATCATCTATCCTCTATCCTATCCAATCCTCTATCCTAGCCTATCCTCTATCCTATCATATCCTCTATCCTATAATATCCTCTATCCTATCCTATCCTCTATCCAATCCTCTATCCTATCCTATCCTCTATTCTATCCTATCTTATCCTCTATCCTATCCTATCTTCTATCCTATCCTATCCTCTATCCTATCCTATCCTATCCTCTATCCTATCCTATCCTCTATCCTATCCTATTATCTATCCTATCCTACCGTCTATCATATCCTCTATCCTATCCTATCCTCTATCCTATCCTATCCTCTATCCTATCCTATCCTCTATCCTATCCTATGCTCTATCCTATCCTATACTCTATCCTATCCTCTATCCTATCCTATCCTCTATAATATCGTACACTCTATCCTATAATATCATCTATCCGTTCCTATCCTCTATCCTATCCTCTATCCGAGCCTATCCTCTATCCTATCCTATCCAATCCCCTATCCTATGCTCTATCCTATCCTACCCTCTATAATATCGTATACTCTATCATATCCTATCCTCTATCCTATAATATCCTCTATCCTATCAAATACCCTATCCTATCCTCTATCCTATCCTATCCTGTATCCTATCCAATCCTCTATCCTGTCCTATCATCTATCCTCTATCCTATCCAATCCTCTATCCTAGCCTATCCTCTATCCTATCATATCCTCTATCCTATAATATCCTCTATCCTATCCTATCCTCTATCCAATCCTCTATCCTATCCTACCCTCTATTCTATCCTATCCTGTATCCTATCTTATCCTCTTTCCTATCCTATCTTCTATCCTATACTATCCTCTATCCTATCCTATCCTCTATCCTATCCTATCTTCTATCCTATCCTATCCTCTATCCTATCAAATCCCCTATCCTATCCTCTATTCTATCCTATCCTGTATCCTATCCAATCCTCTATCCTATCCTATCGTCTATCCTCAATCCTATCCTTTCCTGTATCCTATCCAATCATCTATCCTATCCTATCCTCTATCCTATCCTATCCTCTATCCTATCCTATCCTCTATCCTATCCTATCCTCTATCCTATCCTATCCTCTATCCTATCAAATCCCCTATCCTATCCTCTGTCCTATCCTATCCTCTATCCTATCCTATCCTCTATCATATCCTATCCTCTATCCTATCCTATTCTCTATCCTATCCTATTCTCTATCCTATCCTCTATCCTATCCTATCCTCTATCCTATCCTATCGTCTATCCTATCCTCTATCCTATCCTATCCTCTATCCTATCCTATCCTCTATCCTATCCTATCTTCTATCCTATCCTATCCTCTATCCTATCAAATCCCCTATCCTATCCTCTATCCTATCCTATCCTGTATCCTATAGTATCCTCTATCCTATCCTATCCTGTATCCTATCCAATCCTCTATCCTATCCTATCCTCTATCCTATCCTATCCTCTATCCTATCCTATCGTCTATCCTATCCTCTATCCTATCCTATCCTCTATCCTATCCTATCCTCTATCCTATCCTATCCTCTATCCTATCCTATCCTCTATCCTATCCTATCCTCTATCCTATCCTATCCTCTATCCTATCCTATCCTATCCTCTATCCTATCCTATCCTCTATCCTATCCTATCCTCTATCCTATCCTATCCTCTATCCTATCCTATCCTCTATCCTATCCTATCCTCTATCCTATCCTCTATCCTATCCTATCTTCTATCCTATCCTATCCTCTATCCTATCAAATCCACTATCCTATCCTCTATCCTATCCTATCCAATCCCCTATCCTATGCTCTATCCTATCCTACCCTCTATAATATCGTATACTCTATCATATCCTATCCTCTATCCTATAATATCCTCTACCCTATCAAATCCCCTATCCTATCCTCTATCCTATCCTATCCTGTATCCTATCCAATCCTCTATCCTATCCTATCTTCTATCCTATCCTATCCTCTATCCTATCAAATCCCCTATCCTATCCTCTATCCTATCCTATCCTGTATCCTCTATCCTATCCAATCCTCTATCCTAGCCTATCCTCTATCCTATCATATCCTCTATCCTATAATATCCTCTATCCTATCCTATCCTCTATCCAATCCTCTATCCTATCCTATCCTCTATTCTATCCTATCATCTATCCTATCTTATCCTCTATCCTATCCTATCTTCTATCCTATCCTATCCTCTATCCTATCCTATCTTCTATCCTATCCTATCCTCTATCCTATCAAATCACCTATCCTATCCTCTATCCTATCCTATCCTGTATCCTATCCAATCCTCTATCCTATCCTATCGTCTATCCTCAATCCTATCCTTTCCTGTATCCTATCCAATCCTCTATCCTATCCTATCCTCTATCCTATCCTATCCTCTATCCTATCCTATCCTCTATCCTATCCTATCCTCTATCCTATCCTATCTTCTATCCTATCCTATCCTCTATCCTATCAAATCCCCTATCCTATCCTCTATCCTATCCTATCCTGTATCCTATCCAATCCTCTATCCTATCCTATCGTCTATCCTCAATCCTATCCTTTCCTGTATCCTATCCAATCCTCTATCCTATCCTATCCTCTATCCTATCCTATCCTCTATCCTATCCTATCCTGTATCCTATCCTATCCTATCCTCTATCCTATCCTATCCTCTATCCTATCAAATCCCCTATCCTATCCTCTGTCCTATCCTATCCTCTATCCTATCCTATCCTCTATCATATCCTATCCTCTATCCTATCCTATTCTCTATCCTATCCTATTCTCTATCCTATCCTATCGTCTATCCTATCCTATCCTCTATCCTATCGTCTATCCTATCCTATCCTCTATTCTATCCTTTATCCTATCCTATCATCTATCCTATCCTATCCTCTATCGTATCCTATCCTCTATCCTATCCTATCGTCTATCCTATCCTATCCTCTATCCTATCCTCTATCCTATCCTATCCTCTATCCTATCCTCTATCCTCTATCCTATCCAATCCTCTATCCTATCCTATCGTCTATCCTATCCTCTAACCTATCCTATCCTCTATCCTATCCAATCCTCTATCCTAGCCTATCCTCTATCCTATCATATCCTCTATCCAATCCTCTATCCTATCCTATCCTCTATTCTATCCTATCCTCTATCCTATCCTATCCTCCATCCTATCCTATCCTCTATCCTATCCTATCGTCTATCCTATCCTATCCTCTATCCTATCCTCTATCCTATCCTATCCTCTATCCTATCCTGTATCCTCTATCATATCCTATCCTCTATCCTATCCTATCGTCTATCCTATCCTCTAACCTATCCTTTCCTGTATCCTATCCAATCCTCTATCCTATCCTATCCTCTATCCTATCCTATCCTACCCTCTATAATATCGTATACTCTATCATATCCTATCCTCTATCCTATAATATCATGTATCCGTTCCTATTCTATATCCTAACCAATCCTCTATCCTATCCTCTATCCTATCCTATCCTCTATCCTATCCTGTATCCTCTATCCTATCCAATCCTCTATCCTATCCTATCCTCTATCCTATCCTATCCTCTATCCTATCCTATCCTCTATCCTATCCTATCCTCTATCCTATCCTATCTTCTATCCTATCCTATCCTCTATCCTATCAAATCCCCTATCCTATCCTCTATCCTATCCTATCCTGTATCCTATCCAATCCTCTATCCTATCCTATCGTCTATCCTCAATCCTATCCTTTCCTGTATCCTATCCAATCCTCTATCCTATCCTATCCTCTATCCTATCCTATCCTCTATCCTATCCTATCCTGTATCCTATCCTATCCTATCCTCTATCCTATCCTATCCTCTATCCTATCAAATCCCCTATCCTATCCTCTGTCCTATCCTATCCTCTATCCTATCCTATCCTCTATCATATCCTATCCTCTATCCTATCCTATTCTCTATCCTATCCTATTCTCTATCCTATCCTATCGTCTATCCTATCCTATCCTCTATCCTATCGTCTATCCTATCCTATCCTCTATTCTATCCTTTATCCTATCCTATCATCTATCCTATCCTATCCTCTATCGTATCCTATCCTCTATCCTATCCTATCGTCTATCCTATCCTATCCTCTATCCTATCCTCTATCCTATCCTATCCTCTATCCTATCCTCTATCCTCTATCCTATCCTATCCTCTATCCTATCCTATCGTCTATCCTATCCTCTAACCTATCCTATCCTCTATCCTATCCAATCCTCTATCCTAGCCTATCCTCTATCCTATCATATCCTCTATCCAATCCTCTATCCTATCCTATCCTCTATTCTATCCTATCCTCTATCCTATCCTATCCTCCATCCTATCCTATCCTCTATCCTATCCTATCGTCTATCCTATCCTATCCTCTATCCTATCCTCTATCCTATCCTATCCTCTATCCTATCCTCTATCCTCTATCATATCCTATCCTCTATCCTATCCTATCGTCTATCCTATCCTCTAACCTATCCTTTCCTGTATCCTATCCAATCCTCTATCCTATCCTATCCTCTATCCTATCCTATCCTACCCTCTATAATATCGTATACTCTATCATATCCTATCCTCTATCCTATAATATCATGTATCCGTTCCTATTCTATATCCTAACCTATTCTCTATCCTATCCTGTATCCTATAGTATCCTCTATCCTATCCTATCCTGTATCCTATCCAATCCTCTATCCTATACTATCCTCTATCCTATCATTCCTCTATCCTATCCTATCGTCTATCCTATCCTATCCTCTATTCTATCCTTTATCCTATCCTATCATCTATCCTATCCTATCCTCTATCGTATCCTATCCTCTATCCTATCCTATCCTCTATCCTATCCTATCGTCTATCCTATCCTATCCTCTATCCTATCCTATCCTCTATCCTATCCTGTATCCTCTATCCTATCCTATCCTCTATCCTATCCTATCGTCTATCCTATCCTCTAACCTATCCTATCCTCTATCCTATCCAATCCTCTATCCTAGCCTATCCTCTATCCTATCATATCCTCTATCCAATCCACTATCCTATCCTATCCTCTATTCTATCCTATCCTCTATCCTATCCTATCCTTTATCCTATCCTATCCTCTATCCTATCCTATCGTTTATCCTATCCTCTATCCTATCCTATCGTTTATCCTATCCTCTATCCTATCCTATCCTCTATCCTATCCTATACTCTATCCTATCCAATCTTCTATCCTATCCTATCCTCTATCCTATCAAATCCCCTATCCTATCCTCTATCCTATCAAATCCCCTATCCTATCCTCTATCCTATCCTATCCTGTATCCTATCCAATCCTTTATCCTATCCTATCGTCTATCCTCAATCCTATCCTTTCGTGTATCCTATCCAATCCTCTATCCTATCCTATCCTCTATCCTATCCTATCCTCTATCCTATCCTATCCTCTATCCTATCCTATCCTCTATCCTATCCTATCTTCTATCCTACCCTATCCTCTATCCTATCAAATCCACTATCCTATCCTCTATCCTATCCACTATCCTATCCTCTATCCTATCCACTATCCTATCCTCTATCCTATCCTATCCTCTATCCTATCCAATCCTCTATCCTAGCCTATCCTCTATCCTATCATATCCTCTATCCTATCCTATCCTCTATCCTATCCAATCCTCTATCCTAGCCTATCCTCTATCCTATCATATCCTCTATCCTATAATATCCTCTATCCTATCCTATCCTCTATCCAATCCTCTATCCTATGCTATCCTCTATTCTATCCTATCCTCTATCCTATCTTATCCTCTATCCTATCCTATCTTCTATCCTATCCTATCCTCTATCCTATCCTATCTTCTATCCTATCCTATCCTCTATCCTATCAAATCCCCTATCCTATCCTCTATCCTATCCTATCCTGTATCCTATCCAATCCTCGATCCTATCCTATCGTCTATCCTCAATCCTATCCTTTCCTGTATCCCATCCAATCCTCTATCCTATCCTATCCTCTATCCTATCCTATCCTCTATCCTATCCTATCCTCTATCCTATCCTATCCTCTATCCTATCCTATCCTCTATCCTATCCTATCCTCTATCCTATCCTATCCTCTATCCTATCCTATCCTCTATCCTATCCTATCCTCTATCCTATCCTATCCTCTATCCTATCCTATCCTCTATCCTATCCTATCCTCTATCCTATCCTATCCTCTATCCTATCCTATCCTCTATCCTATCCTATCCTCTGTACTATCCTATCCTATCCTCTATCCTATCCTATCCTCTATCCTATCCTATCCTCTATCCTATCAAATCCCCTATCCTATCCTCTATCCTATCCTATCCTGTATCCTATCCAATCCTCTATCCTGTCCTATCATCTATCCTCTATCCTATCCAATCCTCTATCCTAGCCTATCCTCTATCCTATCATATCCTCTATCCTATAATATCCTCTATCCTATCCTATCCTCTATCCAATCCTCTATCCTATTCTATCCTCTATCCTATCCTATCCTCTATCCTATCCTATCCTCTATCCTATTCTATCTTCTATCCTATCCTATCCTCTATCCTATCAAATCCCCTATCCTATCCTCTATCCTATCCTATCCTGTATCCTATCCAATCCTCTATCCTATCCTATCGTCTATCCTCAACCCTATCCTTTCCTGTATCCTATTCAATCCTCTATCCTATCCTATCCTCTATCCTATCCTATCCTCTATCCTATCCTATCCTCTATCCTATCCTATCCTCTATCCTATCCTATCCTCTATCCTATCCTATCCTCTATCCTATCCTATCCTCTATCCTATCCTATCCTCTATCCTATCAAATCCCCTATCCTATCCTCTGTCCTATCCTATCCTCTATCCTATCCTATCCTCTATCATATCCTATCCTCTATCCTATCCTATTCTCTATCCTATCCTATCCTCTATCCTATCCTCTATCCTATCCTCTATCCTATCCTATCCTCTATCCTATCCTATCGTCTATCCTATCCTCTATCCTATCCTATCCTCTATCCTATCCTATCTTCTATCCTATCCTATCCTCTATCCTATCAAATCCCCTATCCTATCCTCTATCCTATCCTATCCTCTATCCTATCCTATCCTCTATCCTATCCTATCCTGTATCCTATCCAATCCTCTATCCTATCCTATCCTCTATCCTATCCTATCCTCTATCCTATCCTATCGTCTATCCTATCCTATCCTCTATTCTATCCTCTATCCTATCCTATCATCTATCCTATCCTATCCACTATCCTATCCTATCCTCTATCCTATCCTATCCTCTATCCTATTCTATTCTCTATCCTATCCTATCCTCTATCCTATCCTCTATCCTATCCTCTATCCTATCCTCTATCCTCTATCCTATCAAATCCCCTATCCTATCCTCTATCCTATCCTATCCTGTATCCTATCCAATCCTCTATCCTGTCCTATCATTTATCCTCTATCCTATCCAATCCTCTATCCTATCCTATCCTGTATCCTATCCAAACCTCTATCCTGTCCTATCATTTATCCTCTATCCTATCCAATCCTCTATCCTAGCCTATCCTCTATCCTATCTTATCCTCTATCCTATCCTATCTTCTATCCTATCCTATCCTCTATCCTATCCTATCCTCTATCCTATCCTATCCTCTATCCTATCCTCTATCCTATCCTATCCTCTATCCTATCCTATCCTCTATCCTATCCTATCTTCTATCCTACCCTATCCTCTATCCTATCCTCTATCCTATCCTATCCTCTATCCTATCCAATCCTCTATCCTAGCCTATCCTCTATACTATCATATCCTCTATCCTATAATATCCTCTATCCTATCCTATCCTGTATCCTATCCAATCCTCTATCCTATCCTATCTTCTATCCTATCCTATCCTCTATCCTATCAAATCCCGTATCCTATCCTCTATCCTATCCTATCCTGTATCCTATCCAATCCTCTATCCTAGCCTATCCTCTATCCTATCATATCCTCTATCCTATAATATCCTCTATCCTCTATCCTATCCTCTATCCAATCCTCTATCCAATCCTCTATCCTATCCTATCCTCTATTCTATCCTATCCTCTATCCTATCCTATCTTCTATCCTATCCTATCCTCTATCCTATCCTATCCTATCGTCTATCCTCAATCCTATCCTTTCCTGTATCCTATCCAATCCTCTATCCTATCCTATCCTCTATCCTATCCTATCCTCTATCCTATCCTATCCTCTATCCTATCGTATCCTCTATCCTATCCTATCCTCTATCCTATCCTATCCTCTATCCTATCCTATCCTCTATCCTATCCTATCCTCTATCCTATCAAATACCCTATCCTATCCTCTGTCCTATCCTATCCTCTATCCTATCCTATCCTCTATCCTATTCTATTCTCTATCCTATCCTATCCTCTATCCTATCCTCTATCCTATCCTCTATCCTATCCTCTATCCTATCCTCTATCCTATCCTCTATCCTATCATATCCTCTATCCTATCCTATCCTCTATCCTATCCTATCTTCTATCCTATCGTATCCTCTATCCTATCAAATCCCCTATCCTATCCTCTATCCTATCAAATCCCCTATCCTATCCTCTGTACTATCCTATCCTCTATCCTATCCTATCATCTATCCTCAATCCTATCCTTTCTTGTATCCTATCCAATCCTCTATCCTATCCTATCCTCTATCCTATCCTGTGCTCTATCCTATCATATCCTCTATCCTATCCTATCGTCTATCCTATCCTCTATCCTATCCTATCCTCTATCCTATTCTATCCTCTATCCTATCCTATCTTCTATCCTACCCTATCTTCTATCCTATCAAATCCACTATCCTATCCTCTATCCTATCCACTATCCTATCCTCTATCCTATCCACTATCCTATCCTCTATCCTATCCTATCCTCTATCCTATCCAATCCTCTATCCTAGCCTATCCTCTGTCCTATCCTATCCTCTATCCTATCCTATCCTGTATCCTATCCCATTCCTCTATCCTATCCTATCATCTATCCTCTATCCTATCCTATCCTCTATCCAATCCTCTATCCTATCCTATCCTCTATTCTATCCTATCCTCTATCCTATCCTATCCTATCCTCTATCCTATCCTATCTTCTATCCTATCCTATCAACTATCCTATCAAATCCCCTATCCTATCCTCTATCCTATTAAATCCCCTATCCAATCCTCTATCCTATCCTATCCTGTATCCTATCCAATCCTCTATCCTATCCTATCCTCTATCCTATCCTATCCTCTATCCTATCCTATCCTCTATCCTATTCTATTCTCTATCCTATCCTATCCTCTATCCTATCTTCTATCCTATCCTCTATCCTATCCTCTATCCTATCCTCTATCCTATCCTATCCTCTATCCTATCCTATCGTCTATCCTATCCTCTATCCTATCCTATCGTCTATCCTATCCTCTATCCTATCCTATCCTCTATCCTATCCTATCCTCTATCCTATCCTATCCTCTATCCTATCCTATCTTCTATCCTATCGTATCCTCTATCCTATCAAATCCCCTATCCGATCCTCTATCCTATCCTATCCTCTATCCTATCCTGTCCTCTATCCTATCCTATCCTCTATCCTATCCTATCGTCTATCCTATCCTCTATCCTATCCTATCTTCTATCCTATCCTATCCTCTATCCTATCCTATCCTCTATCCTATCCTGTCCTCTATCCTATCCTATCCTCTATCCTATCCTATCGTCTATCCTATCCTCTATCCTATCCTATCTTCTATCCTATCCTATCCTCTATCCTATCCTATCCTCTATCCTATCCTATCCTCTATCCTATCCTATCTTCTATCCTATCCTATCCTATCCTCTATCCTATCAAATCCACTATCCTATCCTCTATCCTATCCACTATCCTATCCTCTATCCTATCCTATCCTCTATCCTATCCTATCCTCTATCCTATCCTATGCTCTATCCTATCCTATCCTCTATCCTATCCTATCCTCTATCCTATCATATCCTCTATCCTATAATATCATCTATCCTATCCTATCCTCTATCCAATCCTCTATCCTATTCTATCCTCTATCCTATCAAATCCCCTATCCTGTCCTCTGTCCTATCCTATCCTCTATCCTATCCTATCCTGTATCCTATCCAATCCTTTATCCCATCCTATCATCTATCATCAATCCTATCCTTTCCTGTATCCTATCCAATCCTCTATCCTATCCTATCAACTATCCTATCCTATCCTACCCTCTATAATATCGTATACTCTATCATATCCTATCCTCTATCCTATAATATCATGTATCCGTTCCTATTCTATATCCTAACCTATTCTCTATCCTATCCTCTATCCTATCCTCTATCCTATCCTATCATCTATCCTGTTCTATCCTCTATCCTATCCTATCTTCTATCGTAGCCTATCCTCTATCCTATCCTATCCAATCCCCTATCCTATGCTCTATCCTATCCTATCCTGTATCCTATCCAATCCTCTATCCTATCCTATCTTCTATCCTATCCTATCTTCTATCCTATCCTATCCTCTATCCTATCAAATCCCCTATCCTATCCTCTATCCTATTAAATCCCCTATCCTATCCTCTATCCTATCCTATCCTGTATCCTATCCAATCCTCTATCCTATCCTATCTTCTATCCTATCCTATCCTCTATCCTATCAAATCCCCTATCCTATCCTCTATCCTATCCTATCCTCTATCCTATCCTCTATCCTATCCTCTATTCTATCCTCTATCCTATCCTCTATCCTATCCTATCCTCTATCCAATCCTATCCTCTATACTATCCCATCCTCAATCGTATCCCATCCTCTGTCCTATCCTATCATCCATTCTATCCTATCCTCTATCCAATCGTATCCTATCCTCTATCCTATCCTATAATAAAATAGAGGATAGGATAGGAAAGATGATAGGATAGGATAGAGGATAGGATACGATTGAGGATAGGATAGGGTTGAGGATAGGATAGGGGATTGGATTGGATAGGGGATTGGATAGAATAGAGGATAGGATAGGATAGAGGATAGGATAGGATATAGGATAGGATAGGATAGAGGATAGGATAGGATAGGATTGAGGATAGGATATTATTCAGGATAGGATAAGGGATAGGGTAGAATTTTAATACGATAGAGAATAGGAAATGATAAGATAGAGAATAGGATAGGATAGAGGATATTATAGGTTAGTGGATAGGATAGGATAGAGGTTACGATATGATAGAGGATAGGATAAAGTATACGATATAATACAGGATAGGATAGTATAGATTATTGGATAGGAAAGAGAATAGGATAGGATAGAGGATAGGATAGGATAGAGGATATGATAGGATAGAGGATAGGATAGGTTTGAGGATAGGATAGAGGATAGGATAGGATAGAGGATAGAATATGGGATTGGATAGGATATAGGATAGGATAGGATAGAGGATAGGATAGGATAGAGGATACGATAGGGGATTTGATAGGATAGAGGATAGGATAGAATAGAGGATAGGATAGAATAGAGGATAGTATAGGATAGATGATACGATAGAGGATTGGATAGGATAGAGGATAGGATAGGATAGAGGATAGGATAGGATTGAGGATAGTATAGGATAGATGATACGATAGAGGATTGGATAGGATAGATGATATTATGGGTTAGAGGATAGGATAGGATAGAGGACAGGATAAGATAGAATGAGGATTGGATAGAATAGAGATTAGGATAGAGAATACGATAGGATAGAGGATAGGATAGGGGATTGGATAGGATAGAGGATATTATAGGATAGAGGATAGGATAGGATGTAGGATAGGATAGGATAGAGAATAGGATAGGATAGAGGATAGGATAGGAAAGAGGATAGGATAGGATAGAGGATAGGATAGGGGTTTGGATAGGATAGTGGATAGGATAGGATAGAGGATAGGATAGGATAGGGGTTTGGATAGGGTAGAGGATAGGATAGGACAGTAGATAGGATAGGATAGAGGATAGGATAGGATAGAGGATAGGATAGGATAGAGGATAGGATAGGATAGAGGATAGGATAGGATAGAGGATAGGATAGGATAGAGGATAGGATAGGATAGAGGATAGGATAGGATAGAGGATAGGATAGGATAGAGGATAGGATAGGATAGAGGATAGGATAGGATAGAGGATAGGATAGGATAGAGGATAGGATAGGATAGAGGATAGGATAGGATAGAGGATAGGATAGGATAGAGGATAGGATAGGATAGAGGATAGGATAGGATAGAGGATAGGATAGGATAGAGGATAGGATAGGATAGAGGATAGGATAGGATAGAGGATAGGATAGGATAGAGGATAGGATAGGATAGAGGATAGGATAGGATAGAGGATAGGATAGGATAGAGGATAGGATAGGATAGAGGATAGGATAGTATAGAGGATAGGATAGAGGATAGGATAGAGGATAGGATAGGATGGAGGATACGATATTATCGAGGATAGAATAGGATAGCGGATAGGATAGGGTAGAGTATAGGATAGGATTGAGGATAGGATAGAATAGAGGATAGGATAGAATAGAGGATAGTATAGGATAGATGATAGGATAGAGGATTGGATAGGATAGAGGATAGGATAGGATAGAGGATAGGATAGGATAGAGGAAAGGATAGGATTGAGGATAGTATAGGATAGATGATACGATAGAGGATTGGATAGGATAGATGATATTATGGGTTAGAGGATAGGATAGGATAGAGGACAGGATAAGATAGACGATAGGAATGAGGATTGGATAGGATAGAGATTAGGATAGAGAATACGATAGGATAGAGGATAGGATAGGGGATTGGATAGGATAGAGGATATTATAGGATAGAGGATAGGATAGGATGTAGGATAGGATAGGATAGAGAATAGGATAGGATAGAGGATAGGATAGGAAAGAGGATAGGATAGGATAGAGGATAGGATAGGGGTTTGGATAGGATAGTGGATAGGATAGGATAGAGGATAGGATAGGATAGGGGTTTGGATAGGGTAGAGGATAGGATAGGACAGTAGATAGGATAGGATGAGGACAGGATAGGATAGAGGATAGGATAGGATGGAGGATTGGATAGAATAGAGAATAGGATAGGATAGCGGATAGGATAGGATAGAGGATACGATATTATAGGCGATAGGATAGGATGAGGACAGGATAGGATAGAGGATAGGATAGGATGGAGGATTGGATAGAATAGAGAATAGGATAGGATAGCGGATAGGATAGGATAGAGGTTACGATAAAATTGACGATAGGATAGGATAGAGGATACGATAAAATTGACGATAGGATAGGATAGAGGATACGATAGAGGATTGGATAGGATAGAGGATAGGATAGGATAGAGAATAGGATAGGATAGAGGATACGATACAAGATTGGATAGGATAGAGGATAGGATAGCATAAAGGATAGGATAGAGGATAGGATAGGATAGAGGATAGGATATGGGGTTTGGATAGGATAGAGGATAGGATAGGATAGTGGATAGGATAGGATAGAGGATAGGATAGGATAGAGTATAGGATAGAGGATAGAATAGGATAGCGGATAGGATAGGGCAGAGGATGGGATAGGATTGATGCTAGGATAGGAAAGATGATGGGATAGGGTAGAGGATAGGATAGGCTAGAGGATAGGATAGAGGATTGGTTAGGATAAAGGATAGGATAGGATAGAGGATAGGATAGTGGATTGGATAGGATAGAGGATAGGATAGGGGATTGGATAGGATAGAGGATAGGATGGGGGATTGGATGGGATAGAGGATAGGATAGGGGATTGGATAGGATAGAGGATAGGATAGGATAGAGGATAGGATAGGATAGAGGATAGGATAGGATAGAGGATAGGATAGGATAGAGGACAGGATGGGATAGAGGATAGGATAGGATAGAGGATAGGATAGGATAGAGGATAGGATAGGTTAGGATTGAGGATAGGATAGGATAGAGGATAGGATAGGATAGAGGATAGGATAGGATAGAGGATAGGATATGGGGTTTGGATAGGATAGAGGATTGGATAGGATAGTGGATAGGATAGGATAGAGGATAGGATAGGATAGAGAATAGGATAGGATAGAGGATAGGATAGAATAGAGGATAGGATAGAATAGAGGATAGTATAGGATAGATGATAGGATAGAGGATTGGATAGGATAGAGGATAGGATAGGATAGAGGATAGGATAGGATTGAGGATAGGATAGGATTGAGGATAGTATAGGATAGATGATACGATAGAGGATTGGATAGGATAGATGATATTATGGGTTAGAGGATAGGATAGGATAGAGGACAGGATAAGATAGACGATAGGAATGAGGATTGGATAGGATAGAGATTAGGATAGAGAATACGATAGGATAGAGGATAGGATAGGGGATTGGATAGGATAGAGGATATTATAGGGTAGAGGATAGGATAGGATGTAGGATAGGATAGGATAGAGAATGGGATAGGATAGAGGATAGGATAGGAAAGAGGATAGGATAGGATAGAGGATAGGATAGGGGTTTGGATAGGATAGAGGATAGGATAGGATAGTGGATAGGATAGGATAGAGGATAGGATAGGATAGGGGTTTGGATAGGGTAGAGGATAGGATAGGACAGTAGATAGGATAGGATAGGAAAGAGGATAGGATAGGATAGAGGATAGGATAGGGGTTTGGATAGGATAGTGGATAGGATAGGATAGGATAGAGGATAGGATATGATTTAGGATAGGATAGGATTGAGGATAGGATAGGATAGAGGATAGGATAGGGGATTGTATAGGATAGAGGATAGGATGGGATAGAGGATATTATAGGATAGAGGATAGGATAGGATTGGATAGAGGATACGATAGAGGATAGGATAGGATAGAGGATAGGATAGGATAGATGATAGGATATGATGGAGGATAGGATAGGATAGAGGATAGGATAGGATAGAGGATAAGATAGGATAGATGATAGGATAGGATGGAGGATAGGATAGGATAGAGGATAGGATAGGATAGAAGATAGGATAGGATAGAGGATAGAACAGGATAGAGGATAGGATGGGATAGAGGATATTACAGGATAGAGGATAGGATAGGATTGAGGATAGGATTGGATAGAGGATAGGATAGATGATATGATAGGATAGAGGATAGGATAGGATTGAGGATAGGATAGGGTTGAGGATAGGATAGGGGATTGGATAGGATAGAGGATAGGATAGGATAGAGGATATTATAAGATAGAGGATAGGATAGGATAGAGGATACGATATTATAGGCGATAGGATAGGATGAGGACAGGATAAGATAGTGGATAGGATAGGATGGAGGATTGGATAGGATAGAGAATAGGATAGGATAGAGGATAGGATAGGATAGAGGATACGATAAAATTGACGATAGGATAGGATAGAGGATACGGTAGAGGATTGGATAGGATAGAGGATAGGATAGGATAGACAATAGGATAGGATAGAGGATACGATAGAGGATTGGATAGGATAGAGGATAGGATAGGATAAAGGATAGGATAGGATAGAGGATGGGATAGGATAGAGGATAGGATTTGGGGTTTGGATAGGATAGAGGATAGGATAGAGGATAGGATAGAGGATAGGATAGAGGATAGGATAGAGGATAGGATAGGATAGGATAGAGGATAGGATATGATTTAGGATAGGATAGGATTGAGGATAGGATAGGATAGAGGATAGGATAGGGGATTGTATAGGATAGAGGATAGGATGGGATAGAGGATATTATAGGATAGAGGATAGGATAGGATAGAGGATAGGATAGGATAGAGGATAGGATAGGATAGAGGATAGGATAGGATAGGATAGAGGATAGGAGAGGATAGAGGATAGGATAGGATAGAGGATAGGATAGGATAGAGGATAGGATAGGATAGAGGATAGGATAGGATAGGATAGAGGATAGGATAGGATAGGATAGAGGAGAGGATAGGATAGAGGATAGGATAAGATAGAGGATAGGATAGGATAAAGGATAGGATAGGATTGAATATAGGATAGGATTGAGGATAGGATAGGATAGAGGATAGGAATGGATAGACGATAGGATAGAGGATTGAATGGGATAGAGATTAGGATAGGATAGACGATAGGATAGAGGATTGGATGGGATAGAGATTAGGATAGAGAATAGGATAGGATAGAGGATAGGATAGGGGATTGCATATGATAGAGGATATTATAGGATAGATGATAGGATAGGATGGAAGATAGGATAGGATAGAGAATAGGATAGGATAGAGGATAGGATAGGATAGTGGATACGATAAAATTGAGGATAGGATAGGATAGAGGATACGATAGAGGATAGGATAGGATAGAGGATAGGATAGGATAGATGATAGGATAGATGATATGATAGGATAGAGGATAGGATAGGATTGAGGATAGGATAGGGTTGAGGATAGGAGAGGGGATTGGATAGGATAGGGGATTGGATAGAATAGAGGATAGGATGGGATAGAGGATAGGATAGGATAGGATAGAGGATAGGACAGGATAGAGGATAGGATATGATTGAGGATAGGATAGGATTGAGGATAGGATAGGATAGAGGATAGGATAGGGGATTGTATAGGATTGAGGATAGGATGGGATAGAGGATATTACAGGATAGAGGATAGGATAGGATTGAGGATATGATTGGATAGAGGATACGATAGAGGATAGGATAGGATAGAGGATAGGATAGGATAGATGATAGGATAGGATGGAGGATAGGATAGGATAGAGGATAGGATAGGATAGAGGATAAGATAGGATAGATGATAGGATAGGATGGAGGATAGGATAGGATAGAGGATAGGATAGGATAGAAGATAGGATAGGATAGAGGATAGAACAGGATAGAGGATAGGATATGATTGAGGATAGGATAGGATTGTGGATAGGATAGGATAGAGGATAGGATAGGGGATTGCATAGGATAGAGGATAGGATGGAATAGAGGATAGGATAGGGTTGAGGATAGGAGAGGGGATAGGATAGGATAGGGGATTGGATAGAATAGAGGATAGGATGGGATAGAGGATAGGATAGGATATAGGATAGGATAGGATATAGGATAGGATAGGGTTTAGGATAGGATTGGTTAGAGGATTGGATAGGATAGAGGATTGGGTAGGATAGATGATAGGATACGATAGAGGATAGGATAGGATAGAGGATAGGAAAGGGGATTGGATAGGATAGAGGGTATGATAGGATAGAGGATAGGATAGGGTAGAGGATAGGATAGGATTGAGGAAAGGATAGGATAGAGGATAGGATAGGACAGAGGATAGGATAGGATAGAGGATAGGATAGGATAGAGGATAGGATAGGGGATTGGATAGGATAGTTGATAGGATAGGATAGAGGATAGGATAGGATAGAGATTAGGATAGAGAATAGGATAGGATAGAGGATAGGATAGAGGATAGGATAGGATTGAGGATAGGATAGAATTGAGGATAGGATAGGGGATTGAATACGATAGAGGATAGGATAGGATAGAGGATATGATTGGATAGAGGATAGGATAGGATTGAGGATAGGATAGGGTTGAGGATAGGATAGGATAGAGGATAGGACGACCCCCGCGCCGACGTGTGCCCCCCCGGATGGGGGCGGAGAGGGTAGGGAGGGCGCGGGGGTCTCCCCCGCGCCAACGTGTGCCCCCGGTTGTGGGGGGCGGAGTGGGGCTGGCGCGGGGAGTCTCCCCGCGCCCTGTTATGCCCCCACAACTGGGGGCGGTGAACTCGGGGGCCCGGGGTGTGAGCTGACCCGGGCCCCCGGGGGGGAGCATAGCTCCCCCCGTGATAGGCCGACACCCCCCGGGTTAGTTTCCCGGTGTAGGGGGGTGTCGGTCCGTCCCTCCCCGATTGGGGAGGGGGATCCGTGGGGGGTATTGGGTGAGGAAGGGTCGGGGCGTGCCGGATCACGCCTCCGACGGCCCTTCCTTCCGGTGGCGGCGTCTTCTTGCCCCGGCCGGGGCTGGTTCCTTCGGGATACCGGCTCCGAGCGGGGCACGAAGACTCCGGGAGCTGTGGGTGGACCGAGCTGGGGCTCGGGAAGCCCAATCCGAAGGCTCCAGGGATGGGGACACCGGGCGGGTCCCTCCGCCCGGGGTCTTATAGCGTAGGCAGTGGGGGAGGTTAACCCCTCCCCCGGGGCATGATGATAGCTGGGAGGTGTCCTGTTGAGTACTCGCGTGATCCAGGCACCTCCCGTGTAGCTTAGGTGGGCGTGAGGTTTTAGTGGGTAGTCTCCGGGGGCTCCGCCCCCCGGGGAGAGTCCCACATAACCCCGGCTTCCCCCAGGGAGTCGGGGTATGTATAAAACATTTCCTCACGATAAAAAAAAAAAAAAAAAAAAAAAAGGATAGAGGATAGGACAGGATAGAGGATAGGATATGATTGAGGATAGGATAGGATTGAGGATAGGATAGGATTGAGGATAGGATAGGATTGAGGATAGGATAGGGGATTGTATAGGATAGAGGATAGGATGGGATAGAGGATATTATAGGATAGAGGATAGGATAGGATTGAGGATTGGATTGGATAGAGGATAGGATAGATGATATGATAGGATAGAGGATAGGATAGGATAGTTGATAGGATAGGATAAAGGATTGGATAGAATAGAGGATATTATACCATAGAGGATAGGATAGGATAGAGGATACGATAGAGGATTGGATAGGATAGAGGATAGGATAGGGTTGAGGATAGGATATGGGATTGGATAGGATAGGGGATTGGATAGAATAGAGGATAGGATAGGATAGAGGATAGAATAGGATAGGATAGAGGATAGGATAGGATAGAGGATAGGATAGGATGGAGGATAGGATAGGATAGAGGATAGGATAGGATAGAGGATAGGATAGGATAGAGGATAGGATATGATTGAGGATAGGATAGGATTGAGGATAGGATAGAGGATAGGATAGGATAGAGGATAGGATAGGATAGAGGATAGGATAGGATAGAGGATAGGATAGGATTGAGGATGGGATAGGATAAAGGATAGGATAGGATAGAGGATAGGATAGGATAGAGGATAGGATAGGATAGAGGATAGGATAGGATAGAGGATAGGATAGGATAGAGGATTGGATAGGATAGAGATTAGGATAGAGAATAGGATAGGATAGAGGATAGGATAGGGGATTGCATAGGATAGAGGATATTATAGGATAGATGATAGGATAGGATGGAGGATAGCATAGGATAGAGAATAGGATAGGATAGAGGATAGGATAGGATAGAGGATAGCATAGGATAGAGGATAGCATAGGATAGAGGACAGGATAGGATAGAGGATAGGACAGGATAGAGGATAGGATATGATTGAGGATAGGATAGGATTGAGGATAGGATAGGATTGAGGATAGGATATGATAGAGGATAGGATAGGATAGAGGATAGGATAGGATAGGATAGGATAGAGGATAGGATAGGATAGAGGATAGGATAGGATAGAGGATAGGATAGGATAGAGGATGGGATAGGATAAAGGATAGGATAGGATAGAGGATAGGATAGGATAGAGGATAGGATAGGATAGAGGATTGGATAGGATAGAGATTAGGATAGAGAATAGGATAGGATAGAGGATAGGATAGGGGATTGCATAGGATAGAGGATATTATAGGATAGATGATAGGATAGGATGGAGGATAGCAGAGGATAGAGAATAGGATAGGATAGAGGATAGGATAGGATAGAGGATAGGATAGGATAGAGGATATGATAGTATAGAGGATAGGATAGGATAGAGGATAGGACAGGATAGAGGATAGGATATGATTGAGGATAGGATAGGATTGAGGATAGGATAGGATTGAGGATAGGATAGGATTGAGGATAGGATAGGGGATTGTATAGGATAGAGGATAGGATGGGATAGAGGATATTATAGGATAGAGGATAGGATAGGATTGAGGATAGGATTGGATAGAGGATAGGATAGATGATATGATAGGATAGAGGATAGGATAGTATAGTTGATAGGATAGGATAAAGGATTGGATAGAATAGAGGATATTATACCATAGAGGATAGGATAGGATAGAGGATACGATAGAGGATTGGATAGGGTAGAGGATAGAATAGGGTTGAGGATAGGATATGTGATTGGATAGGATAGGGGATTGGATAGAATAGAGGATAGGATAGGATAGAGGATAGGATAGTATTGAGGATAGGATAGAGAATAGGATAGGATTGAGGATAGTATTGGGTAGAGGATATGATAACATAGATGTTACGATAGGATAGAGGATCGGATAGGATAGAGGATAGGATAGGATAGAGGATAGGATAGGATAGAGGATAGGATAGGATAGAGGATAGGATAGGATAGAGGATAGGATAGGATAGAGGATAGGATAGGATAGGATAGAGGATAGGATAGGATAGAGGATAGGATAGGATAGGATAGAGGATAGGATCGGATTGAGGATTGTATTGGGTAGAGGATATGATAACATAGATGTTAGGATAGGATAGAGGATAGGATTGGATAGAGGATAGGATAGGATAGAGGATAGGATAGGATAGGATAGAGGATAGGATAGGATAGAGGATAGGATAGGATAGAGGATAGCATAGGATAGAGGATAGCATACGATAGAGGATAGGATAGGATAGAGGATAGGATATGATAGAGGATAGGATAGGATAGAGGATAGGATAGGATAGCATAGGATAGAGGATAGGATAGGATAGAGGATAGGATAGGATAGAGAATAGGATAGGATAGAGGATAGGATAGGATAGAGGATGGGATAGGATAAAGGATAGGATAGGATAGAGGATAGGATAGGATAGAAGATGGGATAGGATAAAGGATAGGATAGGATAGATGATAGGATAGGATGGAGGATAGCAGAGAATAGAGAATAGGATAGGATAGAGGATAGGATAGGATAGAGGATAGGATAGGATAGAGGATATGATAGGATAGAGGATAGGATAGGATAGAGGATAGGATAGGATAGAGGATTGGATAGGATAGAGATTAGGATAGAGAATAGGATAGGATAGAGGATAGGATAGGGGATTGCATAGGATAGAGGATATTATAGGATAGATGATAGGATAGGATGGAGGATAGCATAGGATAGAGAATAGGATAGGATAGAGGATAGGATAGGATAGAGGATAGGATAGGATAGAGGATAGGATAGGAAAGAGGATAGGATAGGATAGAGGATAGGATAGGGGTTTGGATAGGATAGAGGATAGGATAGGATAGTGGATAGGATAGGATAGAGGATAGGATAGGATAGGGGTTTGGATAGGGTAGAGGATAGGATAGGACAGTAGATAGGATAGGATAGGAAAGAGGATAGGATAGGATAGAGGATAGGATAGGGGTTTGGATAGGATAGTGGATAGGATAGGATAGGATAGAGGATAGGATATGATTTAGGATAGGATAGGATTGAGGATAGGATAGGATAGAGGATAGGATAGGGGATTGTATAGGATAGAGGATAGGATGGGATAGAGGATATTATAGGATAGAGGATAGGATAGGATTGGATAGAGGATACGATAGAGGATAGGATAGGATAGAGGATAGGATAGGATAGATGATAGGATATGATGGAGGATAGGATAGGATAGAGGATAGGATAGGATAGAGGATAAGATAGGATAGATGATAGGATAGGATGGAGGATAGGATAGGATAGAGGATAGGATAGGATAGAAGATAGGATAGGATAGAGGATAGAACAGGATAGAGGATAGGATGGGATAGAGGATATTACAGGATAGAGGATAGGATAGGATTGAGGATAGGATTGGATAGAGGATAGGATAGATGATATGATAGGATAGAGGATAGGATAGGATTGAGGATAGGATAGGGTTGAGGATAGGATAGGGGATTGGATAGGATAGAGGATAGGATAGGATAGAGGATATTATAAGATAGAGGATAGGATAGGATAGAGGATACGATATTATAGGCGATAGGATAGGATGAGGACAGGATAAGATAGTGGATAGGACAGGATGGAGGATTGGATAGGATAGAGAATAGGATAGGATAGAGGATAGGATAGGATAGAGGATACGATAAAATTGACGATAGGATAGGATAGAGGATACGGTAGAGGATTGGATAGGATAGAGGATAGGATAGGATAGACAATAGGATAGGATAGAGGATACGATAGAGGATTGGATAGGATAGAGGATAGGATAGGATAAAGGATAGGATAGGATAGAGGATGGGATAGGATAGAGGATAGGATTTGGGGTTTGGATAGGATAGAGGATAGGATAGAGGATAGGATAGAGGATAGGATAGGATAGGATAGAGGATAGGATATGATTTAGGATAGGATAGGATTGAGGATAGGATAGGATAGAGGATAGGATAGGGGATTGTATAGGATAGAGGATAGGATGGGATAGAGGATATTATAGGATAGAGGATAGGATAGGATAGAGGATAGGATAGGATAGAGGATAGGATAGGATAGAGGATAGGATAGGATAGGATAGAGGATAGGAGAGGATAGAGGATAGGATAGGATAGAGGATAGGATAGGATAGAGGATAGGATAGGATAGAGGATAGGATAGGATAGGATAGAGGATAGGATAGGATAGGATAGAGGAGAGGATAGGATAGAGGATAGGATAAGATAGAGGATAAGATAGAGGATAGGATAGGATAAAGGATAGGATAGGATTGAATATAGGATAGGATTGAGGATAGGATAGGATAGAGGATAGGAATGGATAGACGATAGGATAGAGGATTGAATGGGATAGAGATTAGGATAGGATAGACGATAGGATAGAGGAGTGGATGGGATAGAGATTAGGATAGAGAATAGGATAGGATAGAGGATAGGATAGGGGATTGCATATGATAGAGGATATTATAGGATAGATGATAGGATAGGATGGAAGATAGGATAGGATAGAGAATAGGATAGGATAGAGGATAGGATAGGATAGTGGATACGATAAAATTGAGGATAGGATAGGATAGAGGATACGATAGAGGATAGGATAGGATAGAGGATAGGATAGGATAGATGATAGGATAGATGATATGATAGGATAGAGGATAGGATAGGATTGAGGATAGGATAGGGTTGAGGATAGGAGAGGGGATTGGATAGGATAGGGGATTGGATAGAATAGAGGATAGGATGGGATAGAGGATAGGATAGGATAGGATAGAGGATAGGACAGGATAGAGGATAGGATATGATTGAGGATAGGATAGGATTGAGGATAGGATAGGATAGAGGATAGGATAGGGGATTGTATAGGATTGAGGATAGGATGGGATAGAGGATATTACAGGATAGAGGATAGGATAGGATTGAGGATATGATTGGATAGAGGATACGATAGAGGATAGGATAGGATAGAGGATAGGATAGGATAGATGATAGGATAGGATGGAGGATAGGATAGGATAGAGGATAGGATAGGATAGAGGATAAGATAGGATAGATGATAGGATAGGATGGAGGATAGGATAGGATAGAGGATAGGATAGGATAGAAGATAGGATAGGATAGAGGATAGAACAGGATAGAGGATAGGATATGATTGAGGATAGGATAGGATTGTGGATAGGATAGGATAGAGGATAGGATAGGGGATTGCATAGGATAGAGGATAGGATGGAATAGAGGATAGGATAGGATTGAGGATAGGATTGGATAGAGGATAGGATAGATGATATGATAGGATAGAGGATAGGATAGGATTGAAGATAGGATAGGGTTGAGGATAGGAGAGGGGATTGGATAGGATAGGGGATTGGATAGAATAGAGGATAGGATGGGATAGAGGATAGGATAGGATATAGGATAGGATAGGATATAGGATAGGATAGGGTTTAGGATAGGATTGGTTAGAGGATTGGATAGGATAGAGGATTGGGTAGGATAGATGATAGGATACGATAGAGGATAGGATAGGATAGAGGATAGGAAAGGGGATTGGATAGGATAGAGGGTATGATAGGATAGAGGATAGGATAGGGTAGAGGATAGGATAGGATTGAGGAAAGGATAGGATAGAGGATAGGATAGGACAGAGGATAGGATAGGATAGAGGATAGGATAGGATAGAGGATAGGATAGGGGATTGGATAGGATAGTTGATAGGATAGGATAGAGGATAGGATAGGATAGAGATTAGGATAGAGAATAGGATAGGATAGAGGATAGGATAGAGGATAGGATAGGATTGAGGATAGGATAGAATTGAGGATAGGATAGGGGATTGAATACGATAGAGGATAGGATAGGATAGAGGATATGATTGGATAGAGGATAGGATAGGATTGAGGATAGGATAGGGTTGAGGATAGGATAGGATAGAGGATAGGACGACCCCCGCGCCGACGTGTGCCCCCCCGGATGGGGGCGGAGAGGGTAGGGAGGGCGCGGGGGTCTCCCCCGCGCCAACGTGTGCCCCCGGTTGTGGGGGGCGGAGTGGGGCTGGCGCGGGGAGTCTCCCCGCGCCCTGTTATGCCCCCACAACTGGGGGCGGTGAACTCGGGGGCCCGGGGTGTGAGCTGACCCGGGCCCCCGGGGGGGAGCATAGCTCCCCCCGTGATAGGCCGACACCCCCCGGGTTAGTTTCCCGGTGTAGGGGGGTGTCGGTCCGTCCCTCCCCGATTGGGGAGGGGGATCCGTGGGGGGTATTGGGTGAGGAAGGGTCGGGGCGTGCCGGATCACGCCTCCGACGGCCCTTCCTTCCGGTGGCGGCGTCTTCTTGCCCCGGCCGGGGCTGGTTCCTTCGGGATACCGGCTCCGAGCGGGGCACGAAGACTCCGGGAGCTGTGGGTGGACCGAGCTGGGGCTCGGGAAGCCCAATCCGAAGGCTCCAGGGATGGGGACACCGGGCGGGTCCCTCCGCCCGGGGTCTTATAGCGTAGGCAGTTGGGGAGGTTAACCCCTCCCCCGGGGCATGATGATAGCTGGGAGGTGTCCTGTTGAGTACTCGCGTGATCCAGGCACCTCCCGTGTAGCTTAGGTGGGCGTGAGGTTTTAGTGGGTAGTCTCCGGGGGCTCCGCCCCCCGGGGAGAGTCCCACATAACCCCGGCTTCCCCCAGGGAGTCGGGGTATGTATAAAACATTTCCTCACGATAAAAAAAAAAAAAAAAAAAAAAAGGATAGAGGATAGGACAGGATAGAGGATAGGATATGATTGAGGATAGGATAGGATTGAGGATAGGATAGGATTGAGGATAGGATAGGATTGAGGATAGGATAGGGGATTGTATAGGATAGAGGATAGGATGGGATAGAGGATATTATAGGATAGAGGATAGGATAGGATTGAGGATTGGATTGGATAGAGGATAGGATAGATGATATGATAGGATAGAGGATAGGATAGGATAGTTGATAGGATAGGATAAAGGATTGGATAGAATAGAGGATATTATACCATAGAGGATAGGATAGGATAGAGGATACGATAGAGGATTGGATAGGATAGAGGATAGGATAGGGTTGAGGATAGGATATGGGATTGGATAGGATAGGGGATTGGATAGAATAGAGGATAGGATAGGATAGAGGATAGAATAGGATAGGATAGAGGATAGGATAGGATAGAGGATAGGATAGGATGGAGGATAGGATAGGATAGAGGATAGGATAGGATAGAGGATAGGATAGGATAGAGGATAGGATATGATTGAGGATAGGATAGGATTGAGGATAGGATAGAGGATAGGATAGGATAGAGGATAGGATAGGATAGAGGATAGGATAGGATAGAGGATAGGATAGGATTGAGGATGGGATAGGATAAAGGATAGGATAGGATAGAGGATAGGATAGGATAGAGGATAGGATAGGATAGAGGATAGGATAGGATAGAGGATAGGATAGGATAGAGGATTGGATAGGATAGAGATTAGGATAGAGAATAGGATAGGATAGAGGATAGGATAGGATAGAGGATTGGATAGGATAGAGATTAGGATAGAGAATAGGATAGGATAGAGGATAGGATAGGGGATTGCATAGGATAGAGGATATTATAGGATAGATGATAGGATAGGATGGAGGATAGCAGAGGATAGAGAATAGGATAGGATAGAGGATAGGATAGGATAGAGGATAGGATAGGATAGAGGATATGATAGTATAGAGGATAGGATAGGATAGAGGATAGGACAGGATAGAGGATAGGATATGATTGAGGATAGGATAGGATTGAGGATAGGATAGGATTGAGGATAGGATAGGATTGAGGATAGGATAGGGGATTGTATAGGATAGAGGATAGGATGGGATAGAGGATATTATAGGATAGAGGATAGGATAGGATTGAGGATAGGATTGGATAGAGGATAGGATAGATGATATGATAGGATAGAGGATAGGATAGTATAGTTGATAGGATAGGATAAAGGATTGGATAGAATAGAGGATATTATACCATAGAGGATAGGATAGGATAGAGGATACGATAGAGGATTGGATAGGGTAGAGGATAGAATAGGGTTGAGGATAGGATATGTGATTGGATAGGATAGGGGATTGGATAGAATAGAGGATAGGATAGGATAGAGGATAGGATAGTATTGAGGATAGGATAGAGAATAGGATAGGATTGAGGATAGTATTGGGTAGAGGATATGATAACATAGATGTTACGATAGGATAGAGGATCGGATAGGATAGAGGATAGGATAGGATAGAGGATAGGATAGGATAGAGGATAGGATAGGATAGAGGATAGGATAGGATAGAGGATAGGATAGGATAGAGGATAGGATAGGATAGGATAGAGGATAGGATAGGATAGAGGATAGGATAGGATAGGATAGAGGATAGGATCGGATTGAGGATTGTATTGGGTAGAGGATATGATAACATAGATGTTAGGATAGGATAGAGGATAGGATTGGATAGAGGATAGGATAGGATAGAGGATAGGATAGGATAGGATAGAGGATAGGATAGGATAGAGGATAGGATAGGATAGAGGATAGCATAGGATAGAGGATAGCATACGATAGAGGATAGGATAGGATAGAGGATAGGATATGATAGAGGATAGGATAGGATAGAGGATAGGATAGGATAGCATAGGATAGAGGATAGGATAGGATAGAGGATAGGATAGGATAGAGAATAGGATAGGATAGAGGATAGGATAGGATAGAGGATGGGATAGGATAAAGGATAGGATAGGATAGAGGATAGGATAGGATAGAAGATGGGATAGGATAAAGGATAGGATAGGATAGATGATAGGATAGGATGGAGGATAGCAGAGAATAGAGAATAGGATAGGATAGAGGATAGGATAGGATAGAGGATAGGATAGGATAGAGGATATGATAGGATAGAGGATAGGATAGGATAGAGGATAGGATAGGATAGAGGATTGGATAGGATAGAGATTAGGATAGAGAATAGGATAGGATAGAGGATAGGATAGGGGATTGCATAGGATAGAGGATATTATAGGATAGATGATAGGATAGGATGGAGGATAGCATAGGATAGAGAATAGGATAGGATAGAGGATAGGATAGGATAGAGGATAGGATAGGATAGAGGATAGGATAGGATAGAGGATAGGACAGGATAGAGGATAGGACATGATTGAGGATAGGATAGGATTGAGGATAGGATAGGATTGAGGATAGGATAGGGGATTGTATAGGATAGAGGATTGGAAGGGATAGAGGATATTATCGGATAGAGGATAGGATAGGATTGAGGATAGGATAGGATAGAGTATAGCATAGGATAGAGGATAGCATAGGATAGAGGATAGGACAGGATAGAGGATAGGATATGATAGAGGATAGGATAGGATAGAGGATAGGATAGGATAGGATAGGATAGAGGATAGGATAGGATAGAGGATAGGATAGGATAGAGGATAGGATAGGATAGAGGATGGGATAGGATAAAGGATAGGATAGGATAGAGGATAGGATAGGATAGACGATAGGATAGGATAGACGATAGGATAGGATAGAGGATAGGATAGGATAGAGGATTGGATAGGATAGCGATTAGGATAGAGAATAGGATAGGATAGAGGACAGGATAGGGGATTGCATAGGATAGAGGATATTATAGGATAGATGATAGGATAGGATGGAGGATAGCAGAGCATAGAGAATAGGATAGGATAGAGGATAGGATAGGATAGAGGATAGGATAGGATAGAGGATATGATAGTATAGAGGATAGGATAGGATAGAGGATAGGACAGGATAGAGGATAGGATATGATTGAGGATAGGATAGGATTGAGGATAGGATAGGATTGAGGATAGGATAGGATTGAGGATAGGATAGGGGATTGTATAGGATAGAGGATAGGATGGGATAGAGGATATTATAGGATAGAGGATAGGATAGGATTGAGGATAGGATTGGATAGAGGATAGGATAGATGATATGATAGGATAGAGGATAGGATAGGATAGTTGATAGGATAGGATAAAGGATTGGATAGAATAGAGGATATTATACCATAGAGGATAGGATAGGATAGAGGATACGATAGAGGATTGGATAGGGTAGAGGATAGAATAGGGTTGAGGATAGGATATGTGATTGGATAGGATAGGGGATTGGATAGAATAGAGGATAGGATAGGATAGAGGATAGGATAGGATAGGATAGAGGATAGGATAGGATAGAGGATAAGATAGGATAGAGGATAGGATAGGATAGAGGATAGGATAGGATAGAGGATAGGATAGGATGGAGGATAGGATAGGATAGAGGATAGGATAGGATAGAGGATAGGATAGGATAGAGGATAGGATATGATTGAGGATAGGATAGGATAGGATAGGATAGAGGATAGGATAGGATAGAGGATAAGATAGGATAGAGGATAGGATAGGATAGAGGATAGGATAGGATAGAGGATGGGATAGGATAAAGGGTAGGATAGGATAGAGGATAGGATAGGATAGAGGATTGGATAGGATAGAGGATAGGATAGGATAGAGGATTGGATAGGATAGAGATTAGGATAGAGAATAGGATAGGATAGAGGATAGGATAGGGGATTGCATAGGATAGAGGATATTATAGGATAGATGATAGGATAGAGGATATTATAGGATAGAGGATGGGATAAGATGGAGGATAGGATAGGATAGAGAATAGGATAGGATAGGGGATAGGATAGGATAGAGGAAAGGATAGGATTGAGGATAGGATAGGATAGAGAATAGGATACGAAAGAGGATAGGATAGGATAGAGGATAGAATATGGGATTGGATAGGATATACGATAGGATAGGATAGAGGATAGGATAGGATAGGATTGAGGATAGGATAGAATTGCGGATAGTATAGGATAGATGATACGATAGAGGATTGGATAGGATAGAGTATATTATAGGATGGAGGATAGGATAGGACTGAGGATAGGATTGGATAGAGGATAGGATAGGATAGAGGATAGGATAGGATAGACGATAGGATAGAGGATTGAATAGGATAGAGATTAGTATAGAGAATAGGATAGGATAGATGATAGGATAGGATTGAGGATAGGATAGGATAGAGGATAGGATAGAGGATGGGATAGGATAGAGGACACGATATGATATAGGCTAGGATAGGATAGAGGATAGGATAGGTGTTTGGATAGGATAGAGGATTGGATAGGATAGAGGATATTATAGGATAGAGGATAGGTTAGGATAGAGAATATTATAGGATAGATGAAGGATAGAGGATTGCATAAGATAGAGGATTGGATAGGATAGAGGATAGGATAGGATAGAGGATAGGATAGGATAGAGGATAGGATAGGATAGAGGATAGGATAGGATAGAGGATAGGATAGGATAGAGGATAGGATAGGATAGAGGATAGGATAGGATAGATGATAGGATAGGATAGAGGATAGGATAGGGGATTGCATAGGATAGAGGATTGGGTAGGATAGAGGATATTATAGGATAGAGGATAGGATAGGATAGATAATATGATTTATGATAGAGGATAGGATAGGATTGAGGATAGGATAGGGTTGAGGATAGGATAGGGGATTCGATAGGATAGGGGATTGGATAGAATTGAGGATAGTATAGTATAGATGATAGGATAGAGGATATTATAGGATAGAGGATGGGATAAGATGGAGGATAGGATAGGATAGAGAATAGGATAGGATAGGGGATAGGATAGGATAGAGGAAAGGATAGGATTGAGGATAGGATAGGATAGAGGATAGGATAGGATAGACGATAGGATAGAGGATTGGATAGGATAGAGATTAGTATAGAGAATAGGATAGGATAGATGATAGGATAGGATTGAGGATAGGATAGGATAGAGGATGGGATAGAGGATGGGATAGGATAGAGGACACGATATGATATAGGCTAGGATAGGATAGAGGATAGGATAGGTGTTTGGATAGGATAGAGGATAGGATAGGATAGAGGATATTATAGGATAGAGGATAGGTTAGGATAGAGAATATTATAGGATAGATGAAGGATAGAGGATTGCATAAGATAGAGGATTGGATAGGATAGAGGATAGGATAGGATAGAGGACAGGATAGGATAGAGGATAGGATAGGATAGAGGATACCATAGAGGATTGGATATGATAGAGGATAGAATATAATACAGTATAGGATAGGATTGAGGATAGGATATAATACAGTATAGGATAGGATTGAGGATAGGACGGGATACAGGATAGGATAGAGGATTGGATAGGATAGAGGATAGTACAGGATAGAGGATAGGATAGGATAGAGGATAGGATAGAGGATATTATAGAATAGAGGATTGGATAGGATAGAGGATGTTATATAGTAGAAGATAGGATAGAATAGAGGATAGGATAGGATAGAGGAGAGGATAGGATAGTGGATAGTATAGGATAGAGGATAGGATAGCATAGAGCATACGATAGAGGATTAGATAGGATAGAGGATAGGATGGAGGATAGGATAGAGGAGAGGATAGGATAGTGGATAGGATAGGATAGAGAATAGGATAGCATAGAGGATACGATAAAGGATTGGATTGGATAGGATAGAGGATAGGATAGGGGATTGGATAGGATACAGGATAGGATGGGATAGAGGATAGGATAGGATAGAGGATACGATAGATGATTGGATAGGACAGAGGATAGGATAGGATACAGGATAGGATAGGTTAGAGGATAGTATAGGATAGAGAATAGGATAGGATAGGATAGAGAATAGGATAGGATAGGATAGAGGATAGGATAGGACAGAGGATACGATAGGATAGGATAGAGGATAGGATAAGATAGAGAATTGGATAGGATAGAGGATAGGATAGGATTGAGAATATGATAGGATATATGATATTATAGGATAGAGGATAGGATAGGATAGAGGATACGATAGGAGAGAGGATAGGATAGGAAAGAGGATTGGATACGATAGACGATAGGATAGGATAGAGAATAGGATAGGATATATGATATTATAGGATAGAGTATATTATAGGATAGAGGATAGGATACGATAGAGGATAGGATAGAGGATGGGATAGGATAGAGGATACGATATGATAGGGGCTAGGATAGGATAGAGGATAGGATAGGTGTTCGGATAGGATAGAGGATAGGATAGGATAGAGGATATTATAGGATACAGTATAGGTTAGGATAGAGGATATTATAGGATAGATGAAGGATAGAGGATTGCATAAGATAGAGGATAGGATAGGATAGACGATACAATAGGAGATTGGATAGGATAGAGGACAGGCGACGATAGAGGATAGGATAGGATAGAGGATAGGATAGGATAGATGATAGGATAGGATAAACGATTGGATAGAATAGAGGATATTATACCATAGAGGATAGGATAGGATAGAGGTTACGATAGAGGATTGGATAGGATAGAGGATAGGATAGGATTGAGGATAGGATAGGGGATTGGATAGGATAGAGGATAGGATAGGATAGAGGATAGGATAGGATAGAGGATAGGATAGGATAGGGGATAGGATAGGATAGAGGATACGATAGGATAGAGAATAGGATAGAGGATAGGATAGGATAGAGGATATTATAGGATTGAGGATTGGATAGGGTTGAGGATAGGATAGGGAATTGGATAGGATAGGGGATTGGATAGAATAGAGGATAGGATAGTATAGAGGATAGGATAGGATATAGGATAGGATAGGATAGAGGATAGAATAGGATTGAGGATAGGATAGGATAGAGGATTAGATAGGATTGAGGATAGGATAGGATAGGATTGAGGATAGGACAGGATTGAGTATAGGATAGGGTAGAGGATAGGATAGGATTGAGGATAGTATTGGGTAGAGGATATGATAACATAGATGTTAGGATAGGATAGAGGATAGGATAGGATAGAGGATAGGATAGGATAGAGGATAGGATAGGATAGCGGATAGGATAGGATAGAGGATAGGATAGGATAGAGGATAGGATAGGATAGAGGATAGGATAGGATAGAGGATAGGATAGGATAGGATAGAGGATAGGAGAGGATAGAGGATAGGATAGGATAGAGGATAGGATAGGATAGAGGATAGGATAGGATAGAGGATAGGATAGGATAGAGGATAGGATAGGATAGGATAGAGGATAGGATAGGATAGGATAGAGGATAGGATAGGGTAGAGGAGAGGATAGGATAGAGGATAGGATAAGATAGAGGATAGGATAGGATAAAGGATAGGATAGGATTGAATATAGGATAGGATTGAGGATAGGATAGGATAGAGGATAGGATAGGATAGACGATAGGATAGAGGATTGGATGGGATAGAGATTAGGATAGAGAATAGGATAGGATAGAGGATAGGATAGGGGATTGCATAGGATAGAGGATATTATAGGATAGAGGATACGATAGGATAGAGGATAGGATAGGACAGGATAGAGGATAGGATAGGATAGAGGATAGGATAGGACAGGATAGAGGATAGGATAGGATAGAGGAGAGGATAGGATAGAGGATAGGATAAGATAGAGGATAGGATAGGATAAAGGATAGGATAGGATTGAATATAGGATAGGATTGAGGATAGGATAGGATAGAGGATAGGATAGGATAGACGATAGGATAGAGGATTGGATGGGATAGAGATTAGGATAGAGAATAGGATAGGATAGAGGATAGGATAGGGGATTGCATATGATAGAGGATATTATAGGATAGATGATAGGATAGGATGGAAGATAGGATAGGATAGAGAATAGGATAGGATAGAGGATAGGATAGGATAGTGGATACGATAAAATTGAGGATAGGATAGGATAGAGGATACGATAGAGGATAGGATAGGATAGAGGATAGGATAGGATAGATGATAGGATAGATGATATGATAGGATAGAGGATAGGATAGGATTGAGGATAGGATAGGGTTGAGGATAGGAGAGGGGATTGGATAGGATAGGGGATTGGATAGAATAGAGGATAGGATGGGATAGAGGATAGGATAGGATAGGATAGAGGATAGGACAGGATACAGGATAGGATAGAGGATTGGATAGGATAGAGGATAGTACAGGATAGAGGATAGGATAGGATAGAGGATAGGATAGAGGATATTATAGAATAGAGGATTGGATAGGATAGAGGATATTATATAGTAGAAGATAGGATAGGATAGAGGATAGGATAGGATAGAGGAGAGGATAGGATAGTGGATAGTATAGGATAGAGGATAGGATAGCATAGAGCATACGATAGAGGATTAGATAGGATAGAGGACAGGATGGAGGATAGGATAGAGGAGAGGATAGGATAGTGGATAGGATAGGATAGGATAGAGAATAGGATATGATAGGATAGAAGGTAAGGATAGGACAGAGGATACGATAGGATAGGATAGAGGATAGGATAAGATAGAGAATTGGATAGGATAGAGAATAGGATAGGATTGAGAATATGATAGGATATATGATATTATAGGATAGAGGATACGATAGGAGAGAGGATAGGATAGGAAAGAGGATTGGATACGATAGACGATAGGATAGGATAGAGAATAGGATAGGATATATGATATTATAGGATAGAGTATATTATAGGATAGAGGATAGGATACGATAGAGGATAGGATAGAGGATGGGATAGGATAGAGGATACGATATGATAGAGGCTAGGATAGGATAGAGGATAGGATAGGTGTTCGGATAGGATAGAGGATAGGATAGGATAGAGGATAGGATAGGATAGACGATAGGATAGAGGATTGGATGGGATAGAGATTAGGATAGAGAATAGGATAGGATAGAGGATAGGATAGGGGATTGCATATGATAGAGGATATTATAGGATAGATGATAGGATAGGATGGAAGATAGGATAGGATAGAGAATAGGATAGGATAGAGGATAGGATAGGATAGTGGATACGATAAAATTGAGGATAGGATAGGATAGAGGATACGATAGAGGATAGGATAGGATGGAGGATAGGATAGGATAGATGATAGGATAGATGATATGATAGGATAGAGGATAGGATAGGATTGAGGATAGGATAGGGTTGAGGATAGGAGAGGGGATTGGATAGGATAGGGGATTGGATAGAATAGAGGATAGGAAGGGATAGAGGATAGGATAGGATAGGATAGAGGATAAGATAGGATAGATGATAGGATAGGATGGAGGATAGGATAGGATAGAGGATAGGATAGGATAGAAGATAGGATAGGATAGAGGATAGAACAGGATAGAGGATAGGATATGATTGAGGATAGGATAGGGTTGAGGATAGGATAGGGGATTGGATAGGAGTGGGACCTCTCGCTGTCGACCGTGGTCGACCACATGGTCGACAGCGTGAGGTCGTGGAAGGCGGTGGCCTCCTTCTGCGATGATGTGATCAAGCAGAAGGAGGCCGCCGAGCGGGCCCGGGAACGGGACCCGGGCTCCGCGAGGCGTATTTGGGCGCGGGGACGACCCCCGCGCCGACGTGTGCCCCCCAGTAGGGGGGCGGAGAGGGTAGGGAGGGCGCGGGGGTCTCCCCCGCGTCAACGTGTGCCCCCGGTTGTGGGGGGCGGAGTGGGGCTGGCGCGGGGAGTTTCCCCGCGCCCTGTTACGCCCCCACAACTGGGGGCGGTGTACTTGGGGGCCCGGGGTGTGAGCTGACCCGGGCCCCCGGGGGGGAGCATAGCTCCCCCCGTGATAGGCCGACACCCCCCGGGTTAGTTTCCCGGTGTAGGGGGGTGTCGGTCCGTCCCTCCCCGATTGGGGAGGGGGATCCGTGGGGGGTATTGGGTGAGGAAGGGTCGGGGCGTGCCGGATCACGCCTCCGACGGCCCTTCCTTCCGGTGGCGGCGTCTTCTTGTCTCGGCCGGGGCTGGTTCCTTCGGGACACCGGCCCCGAGCGGGACACGAAGACTCCGGGAGCTGTGGGTGGACCGAGCTGGGGCTCGGGAAGCCCAATCCGAAGGCTCCAGGGATGGGGACACCGGGCGGGTCCCTCCGCCCGGGGTCTTATAGCGTAGGCAGTGGGGGAGGTTAACCCCTCCCCCGGGGCATGATGATAGCTGGGAGGTGTCCTGTTGAGTACTCGCGTGATCCAGGCACCTCCCGTGTAGCTTAGGTGGGCGTGAGGTTTTAGTGGGTAGTCTCCGGGGGTTCCGCCCTCGGGGAGAATCCCACATAACCCCGGCTTCCCCCAGGGAGTCGGGGTATGTATAAAACATTTCCTCACGATAAAAAAAAAAAAAAAAAAAAAAAAAAAAAAAAAAAAAAAAAAAGGGGATTGGATAGGATAGAGGATATTATCGGATAGTGGTGTCACGGGTCCCGCGTTTTCCGACCTGTCCGACGGACGAAAACCGGGGCCACGACGGGTTAGGCACGTTCGGCCGCGCGGAACGTGTTTCGCCCGGTGACAAACGGTATCCCGTAGGCTCGGCGTTTTCCCCGACGGAAGACTTTACCAGGTTCGGGACTCGAAACGGGCGCCAGACACTCGCAAGTGTCACACGAACAATTTCGAAGATTGCGCGAGACGCTAATTATTCTACCGAACCTTACGAGAACCGCGCGAGGGCCTGAATAGCGGCAGCCTGGGCCAGGATCCTACGCGGAGGGAATGCGGGACGTTTCCCGCGGCGGAAAGGTTTCTCACGGAAGAAAGATAGACGAGAATGGGCTTCGACTATACATTTATTAATCTTGCTGATTACAGAAGGCTGCCGGGGCGACCCGGCAGCGATGGAAACGAAGCCCGCGCGGTATCGTACAATGATTCGACAGTTGGACGGTCGCTCGCGCTTATTTCTCCCTAATCTACTCTCCTACGCGTCGAACCCGATCGTAGGCGCGATGTACGGCAGCTATGAGTGGCAGTTAGCCGGTCGTGAAGCGACCGGGTTCCGGTGGAATACGCGGCAGCAAATTCGAAATGACTGTGGCCGTCGGAATTAGCCGGAAACTGCGATACGGTTTTCGTCGCGTCGTCTCACCGTGGGACGTCCCCAGATTGGATTCGCCAAAAATCGGTAACGATACGGGCCCCCCGTCCGTTCACCGACCGACGGCCTCACCCCCTTCTCGATTCTAATCTGATCGCGATTCACGGCGGGCGAGGTTACGTCTTATTTTCGACTCGAAGTCCGGCCGATTCGCAAAAACGCTACCGAGCCAACGCGAAAATTATAGTGGTGCGGAAAAACCTGGTCGGCACTTACCACGCGGCACGTGGCTTCCTAGTCGCTTCGCTCTCTCTTAACGGCAACTCTGGGCTCCCTAGCGACTTATTTCTCTGGAATTCGGCAGCTCTCTCAATGTCTACCCTCGGCAGCGGTGATGGTGTTCACAAGAAATATTATGTAATTTACGCACTGGTAAAGGTGACTAACCCGGACTAGATTCGGCAGCACAGTGACCTACTTCGCGAAGACTCGCTAACGCGGAAGCGAGGCGTCCCCCACTATCCTACTCTTCCCTGCTCCCGCGCGACGCTCTAACCTATCGCTAGCTCTCGCGCGTCAGGGCCGCGTCCGGCGGTACGGGGCCCTCGGCTACGGATCTATCGGCTAACGCTTTCTTTGTGACGCGCGTTGATTGGCCGCTTCCCTTGGAGACAGACCGCTTGCCATTCCCTCGACGGGTGCGTGTAGCTTTTCGGGACGAGGCGGCGACGAGGTCGAGAAGATGTATGCCTCAGACCCGTAATCCCTCGGCGGCGCCTCCGGGTTGGTAGGCCCGGGCTCGGTGTCCTTCTCGTTGGCTTTATGCAGGGCGTCCTCCGTAGCCGTCCCCTGCACAGTTTCCCTCCGGATTTTCCGCGTTCCTGTGAGCTGGGAAAAGGATCCGGGTCCCCCTGGGACCCGGCCACGGTCCTGCAACTTCGTGTCGCGCCAAGTGGCGCGGCATTCAAACCGCGTCAATATCCGATCTGGGATCTCGGACGCTCCCAGGGAGATCGATCACGACCACCGTTAACGCGGTGGTGCTGCCAAAGGGCGGCCCGGTCTTTCGATCTCCGATCTGAGGGACGTGGACAATTTTGCCACGTCACAACTCCTCCTCCCCCCCCCCCCCCCGGGAAGACCGGGCCATACCGGTGGCAGCCACCGACCAGGCTTCCGCAGGCTCGGCAGCGTAATCTCAATCTGGGAGTGTCCGCTGGTTCACGCTAAAACAAAATGAATCGTCACAGACAAATACCCATCACCAATACTATCTACGACAAATACTTACGAAACAGATCACAAAGAGTTGGGCGAGACTCCCGCTTCCGGCCGGCATCTCCTTAGTTCTGTTCGCGCTAAATCGGGTCGCGAAGTTCGAGGGGTTATTTTCGCGCAAATTAGACATTCGAATTGGTGATTATGCTCGAAATATTGTTTTTATTATTCCGGGGTACGGTTGTGCCCCCGGCAGCCTTATAACCTCTTTGGTATTCTAATGGTCCTATCACGGCAACTAGCTTACTACCTATTTATCCTAAACTCTATTTTGTTTCTCGCACTCTCACACCTTTCTTACCCGGCAGCCACTCACGCACTCACCCATACAACAAAAAAAAAATACACGCTTGATTTTTGGCGCTCGGCCCTTATTTTGTAACTTAAAATACTGTCTCTTGCCCTCTTGGCGTAACTTCTGATTCTATTGGCTTTCTGGGTTTTTGGTTATTCTTATCGGCAGCGAAGAAAAAACAAAATCTGTCCCTTATAGGGACCACTTCTTATTGTATCCCTTGGCAATTTGGTGGGATGGGGTGAGGGTGGATACGTCCTTCCCAATCTGTTCGGCAGCGATGATGATAGGTGGGCCTCCTGCTCGCTCTGGACCGTGATTTTCCGCGTGTTGTCGAGGGACCACAGGCACTGGCCTCGGCAGCTCGGAAAGGCGAGGGCTTTACCCCCGTGACTCCTTGTAGCCCCAAGGATGGTGGGGCCCGCCTGCCTTCCACGTCTGACCGCACCTCGGGCACGATTTTATGGTGTACCCCAGGCGGCCACACCGGAAGCAATATGTCGTTTCGGGGCCCGGGCAATACCGATGTTTATGGTCTCGGGCACCACATCGCCAACAGCCGTTCTGCCGGTCCTTGACGCAGGCGTCCCATGGGCCGGCCTTGGCTTGTACGGCAGCGGGTGGAGGGGCCACTTTCGGCAGCTCTAATAGGGTCGCCATCCGTCGCGGCTCTGCGGGGAAAACGTAGGGGCGCGGTTCCGTAGGGGCCTCGGCCAGGCTCCTCCGGCGTCTCTCCACGGCTTCCTCTTCGGCCTCCCGGCGTCGGAAACGCTCCAGCGCGAATCGGTGCTGCGCCTCAAAGCGAGCGGTCCCCGAATTCTCTCGGGCGGGGGTGGTCGAGGGTCCGGCAGCTTTCCGATCTTCCTTAGTAAAGACTCGAGCCGGGCGGGCGATTGGGCGACCCGTCATCAGGTGTACTAAGGGCCCTGGGTATAGCTCCTGGTCTGCTGTTTCCTGGCTCGGCGACGGCTCTCGCTCCGGCATCACCTCCCCTCCTAGCGCTTCTGTCACCGTTATCGGATCGGCCTCCTCGCCCTGCGACAGTGTGGGGGACGGTGGCAGCGTGTCCTCCTCCGACGCGTGAGCTTCTCCCGCTGCATCAGTCGGGCTATCCTGCGGCAGCTCATATAAGGACCACTCGGCCTCCTTCACTGGAGGTCTGACCTCCTCCTCCGGGAGATCGGACTCCTGGTCCGTCGGCAGCATTGGCAATTTTTCCCCCGACTTCGTATCCGTAGGGTCGGTACTTGCAGTGGCTTCACTCCCACTGTCCCGCGGCAGCTCCTCTATGTTTCCCTCGAGGGTGTCGTCCAGCCCCTCGGCCGGGGTTTCCGGCAGCAACAATAGGTCGGGCTCGCCGTCTGCAGACTCGTAGGAGGTGTCCGAGTCGCTATGGGGTCCTGCGACGACTCCTTCGGCCTCAGGGGCGTCCGTCGGTCTTCGGCAGGGTAGGGCGCTGGTAGTGCCCCCCTGGGATAAGAAGTCCCTCAGGATGGTCTCCAGCCGAGGACGGTACTCCGGGGCGTCCAGAGCCCGCAGGGCCTCGACCAAATCGTCGAGTGGGCTGTGGGACTCGGTCCTTGCCCGTACGGCATCCATTATTATTTTTAGGAGTCACGGCAGTACTGAAATAGAACCTCTCCTGTTAGGTTTAGTCCGCGCATTCTCGTGATGGAAGGAACGCTTTCAGATCGCTGACGTGGACTTTGCCCAAATCCTTGCCGGTTTCCGTCGCTACGTAATATACTACCGGCGAGAC